>NW_027526295.1:258473726-258555558 GCF_048455015.1 Haemaphysalis longicornis | reverse complement strand
GACGGTACGCGAGTCACCACAGAGTACCGAGTATGGTCAGAAGGCCAGAATCAGCTTAGGGACATGCGAAGCAAAGGTGAAAGCACTCCGAACAGGACAAATATCAAAATATCAGAGCGAGAGCGAGAGAGAGCGAGAGAGAGAGAGAGAGAGAGAGAGAGAGAGAGAGAGAGAGAGAGAGAGAGAGAGAGAGAGAGAGAGAGAGAGAGAGAGAGAGAGAGAGAGAGAGAGAGAGAGAGAAACTTTATTCGCCCGGAAGCAGAGAGCTTTGGGCTCTCTCTGCCCCGTTAGTCAGTTGGAGAAGATGCAATTCGAAGCACATTACAAGAAAATTGCACGCGGTGCTTCTTGCTCTCAAGTATTTAGCACGCATAAAGCAAGCATTTGCCAAGCGTGAAACAAATGAGGCGTGGGTGCGCTCCTAGAACTGCATCGCATACGCGCTTAAAGCAGGAAGGAATGTGAACCATGGCTATGGCCTAGTTCGTTATCCTACACGTGGGAAATGGGGGCATTAAAAAAAAACCGAAGAATAAGGGGAAATTTAAGAACAGAGCGTAAAGAAGTTTGCTCACTGTTAGGAAACTACAGATGTTAGAGTTCAGTGAGTGTTCCTATAGAGTGTACAGTTGTTTGTGCCACAGTCTTGTGCAAGTCCGTCGTTATTTGTTGAAGACGATAGCCTATCTTGGGCTACCTGTCTGAATGTCTGTCTGATAAACGATTCAGCTGCCCTGCCGAAGTGAAAAAATAGTTGAACACGCACTATAGGAAGGACCGCTCAAAACCACTAAGCCTTCCGACGTGGTTCATACATTATTCAGCGCCAAGGAAACCTCACGCATACTTAGGGCAAAATGTATTTGCATAACCGAGATAACAGGCGTTGTTTTTATCAAGAATACAGGTTGCACTGATTTTAACAGTGAAGCTGTTGTACAAGCCCTAAGTTCGCCGTTGCAGGAAAAAACTACCAAAAACATGCGGAGCGCTCGTGAGTGCGTGCCTCGCGGCGACGTATCAACGTGTATGACCCGCATAACTAGTGCCCATAGTTTGTAAAGCCTGAATTGTACATACTTCGTTCTCATGGTTCCTGTCAAGGCAGAGACGCTTTTTGAAACTGCACACGGTCCCCCTGGAGTTTAAAACGGCTTTAAAAAACGACGCCAAAATATCAACACAGGAAAAAACCAGCCGGCATTCGCCATCGTATACTTCGCAACATAATTTGCTGCTCGACGCAACTTTATGACGTCGAGGAAATTGGCTCGCAATCCAGTGATCGCCGCCCGAGCTCGGTGCGTCGCAGTATACCCCACAACACGATGCTCCCACGGCCGAGCGACGACGTAGCGAAAAATTTAACAGGGCGTGCAGCGCTAACGAGGACAAACTCGGCGAGCTATGCGAAGCAGTGGTAATTAACCAAGGCCCCCTCGCAAGTTTTCTTTAATTACCGCCCAGAGGTTCTCTCGCCTTTCCTTGCTTTCAGCGCCGCACTAACGTTACAACAAAGCCCGTAGCGTTGCGCATCGCGAGGCGACAAATGTCGAGAGGGACATCCCTTGATGTTACGTCGTGCATATTTTAATGTAACGCGGAAACAAGTTTAAACGGAAGAAGTGTGGAGAGCCGGGTATTCGTTGACCGTGCGCGGCGGGGGAAACGTAAAAACGCACGCAAAAAGACGCCAACGCTCGTTCATTACCGCCTTTCACGAGTCATTACGTCGCAGTTTCATTATGCAGCACCGCTTGGCCCTGGCGGATTAGGAATCAGCACGGAACCTGTAAAACGCGATCGTCTCAGGCGACGCGCCTCATTGCACGCACACTTATGCTAGTGTCCTATAAAAATTACCACTGAAACCGAGTTTTTTTTCTCTTCGTGAGCGCATGCAGCGCAACAGCAAAAAAAATGTATTTGAAGGGTACGCGTATCACTAAGCCAGCAGGCTGTCCTCTAGCCCACGGAATCTGTGCCACGTAATAGGTTATGAAATACGGTAATGCTGACAGCTCGATATCGAAATAAAACTAGCAGCAACTTTACTGCAGGTTAACACACTGTGGACGTTGGGCGATAAATAATTCAGAATGAAAAAAAAAAAACTTGAGTCGTTTCTTTCTTTTTTTTCGTTCTTTTTCCTTTCTTTCTTTTTTTCCTTCCTTCCTTCTTTCTTTCTTTCCTTCTTTCTTTCTTTCTTTCTTTATTTATTTATTGTTTCTTTCCGTACAGAAAGGGGAGCAGAGGCTAAAGGCTTGAAGTCTGACTAGGGACCCTGCTCCTGGTGGCAGGTAGCGTGCGGGCACAGTATATTATATTCACCACTTCCAGTCGAGTGTACAAAAAAAAAAAAAAACACAAAATAACAAAAAACTGAGGAGAATACATTTCATGCTCTTTAAATGCTCAAACATGAATTCGAAGTTAGCGCGAGATCGGTGTGCTGCCTTTCAGCGATTATTGGTTATTCTTGGTTTTGCAAAGTTATAGTCGCATTAAACGTAGATATGCGTATACTGTCAAACAGCACGGCATTTGTACGAGGTTAACATATACATACCCACATAACTTTTGACCCTACTATTAGGAGAACATTAAAGGCAGTTAAAACGAACTGAAACGGAAATACGGAAAAACGAAACGAGGCTCTAATAAGTGAAGCGACGTGAAACAACCCTGTATTTTCACACGTAGCCCCCGTTACGCCCATTTGTACTTCCATGCTCCTCCCCCCTCTCCCCCCCCCCCCCCGCTCCAATTTTCCCGTGTCTATTTTAGAAAGCAGCAGCCACTTCACAACATCCGTACAAACTGTGCATGCGACATCGCCTAACGCCTTATAACAAACTATGGTTTTTTTTTTAAGTATAATGAAATAACACTGAAAAGCCACAGTGGAAGCTCGACGGCAAAGCGGTGGTCGACGTGACAAACTGGCATTTAAACGTAAAAGAGGGGCACACGCTTTAAACATCGTGTCAGACAATGAGACGCGGCTGATTGCAGTTGCACGCTAAATGATTACAACTCTCCGGCAGGAGAGACAAGAACAGTGGAGATTACGACGACACTTTCAACGAAGTGTGGTGGAAATGAAGGGGGGACGCTGCTTCGACGCTTTAACGCACCCTTCATCTTCCCCTAGATCGTACTCGCTGGCTGACGACTTTTTGTTCTAGCTAAGCCCAACTCATTTCCCCGGAGAAGCTAGCCAGAAGTAATCACGCAGGGCGCGCGCATTCGAAATTACACGCCGAGGATGCAACTTCCGGCTTCCAGGGAGCACCCGCGTGAAATTAATTTCCCGCGTGCGAAGAGAAGCTCATGCTTAACAAGCAACGTTGTCATTGAAGGCCCGGTTCGCCACGGCACAACCTTCCCCCTCCCCCAAACACACCCTCCCCCGCACCCCCAAAAAATCGAATAATCGAATCAGCGACTTTGGCAACGAGAACGGTCACTATGCATGCGATGCTGTCAGCTCTCTCTCTCTCTCTCTCTCTCTCTCTCTCTCTCTCTCTCTCTCTCTCTCTCTCTCTCTCTCTCTCTCTCTCTCTCTCTCTCAAATTAGAATATGTATTTTAAACCACGTGCTGGTCTACCAAATGACAAAAGATACAACGATTCCAGAGTAAAACATTTCGGTGGCTAATTTCATTTTTATTCGTACAACAAAAGATAGGTAGAAGGATCGTAACTTTTCTCTAATGCGCGCGTTTGTTGAGGCATTCATGGGTCGTGAAACTGGTTTTCACAACCTTTTTGCGTCAAGCTTACAACAGAGCGACGACACATTCTACAGGCCTCTCTATTTACCCCACCTTCACAATAAAAAAGGATTTCCGTTCACAATGAACAACCTTCAATTAACACGGCGCGCCACGGCTTATGTATGGCAATATCGGAACGGTCATGAACCAGACAGGCAATATGAGGAGCAATGAACAGATTACTTAATTAAAAAAAATAGTATAAATAAATAAGATGAGAATAAATAGACAAGTTCAGTAGTCTGCAAGTGATCTTATCATACAGTTCGCAAAAAAAAGATTAATCAGCAAAAAACATTCACGGTAACTTTTATTTACGGAGCAATTGGCAAGTCGACAGAACATGACGACACATTATGCGTATATTCACCATTATCAAACACTAAAAACGATAACTAAAACACCAGAACAGTAAAAAAAAGTACCAGATACAAAAATGAGAACCGGAAAATCGTCACAGGCGATGGAAAGCAAAAACAGGACGGGTTTACCAAGCCAGGCATCAATGGTCTCAGACACGACCAGTGGGGCGCACGCTCGTGTCTGCGAGAACACCCCCTCCTCCTCCTCTCCCTGGCCGCTTACATCTTCGCTTCACGAAGCGCGGGGAGCGGCCTAATAAAGCCCCGGCGAAGTAGCCGGCCTGGCAAACCCGGACGAACGGAAACAACACACAGCAGCGCAGCAGCTAACCGTCCCTACAGAACTGGGCACCGTACACAGCGCCACAGCGGGCAAACAGCTCGGAAGAAGTCAATACAGGCGCGGGAGGATAAGAAACAGTCGAGGGAGGAAATGCAAATACGCGCGGGTAACGGAAAGAGGCTGCAGAGGGACGAATAACGTCGTCGGAGAAACGGCCGTCTCTTCGGCGAAATCAGAGCGAGGCGCGCCGGGCTTTCTCGGGCCTCCGTCTCGGGAGAGGCGCCCCACGAGTGCGATGGACGGGGGAAGAAAAAACGAAGTGATCGCATAGTGCTCGCAAGTTGACGTCGCTACGCGAAGAACGCGCGGGCCGGCGCGGGTGAGCACGCTAGCGCGAGCGAGGAAGCGGTGTTTGGCGATCGAATTAAAGGGCTCGCGAGGAAAAGGCTCCAATTCGCTAACAGCTAGCGCGCGGTTCGCCCTTGGCTGAGCAATCACAGCCGGCACTTCATAACCTAGTTCCGAGGAAAGGCGACTACGGGGATCGAGAGAGATTCTCGCCCACGGACGATTCAGCTAGCTTGCAAGAAGGGATGAAATAAGAACGCGCCCAATTCTTCGCGAGCTACGAAGAGGATTGCAGACGGGTGGCCGGCTCTTCTCTACAGTGGTCTCAGCTTTCCTCTCGAAGAAACGTGGAGCGCAGAAACGTAAAAGTGCGTGCGTACGCAACAGCGCAAAGGGTAAGCTCGGATCCACGAGAGCGTTAAACAAATTTTGACGTTAGATTGCACGTCAAGTCTGTTCAAGCGCGTGAACATGTACGAAGAGTGCTCCGCCTCTTGTTGTTGTTACTATTCAAGCAAGAAGTAACGAGAGCGAGGGATGGATGAATGGGGTTATAAAAGGTCAATGAAAAATTACAGGCTACAGAGGAAGTTCCTTGGTCAGTTTCGTACTCAAGTGTCTTCACCGGCTCATTCGTTTTAAAACAGCAATTTATAATTACGTATAATAAAGTGGGGGGGAGGGAATATTATAGAACTTGTTATCCATATTTCACACCGTAGTAATTTATCTTTGGAGAAACTCGGCAAAAGAGATAAAATAACTGGGAGTTTTTCAAAACAGATGACGGCCACAAATCCACGAGAAATATCCCAGCGCATTCTGGGTGAAGAAAGAAATCACACATTCTTTCCAAAAAAGCGCAGAAAAACATTTCTGGAAGATTTAAACTCCGACTGACCTTCGTTTTTTATCGGTATAAGAAACATACGCAGAGACAGGAGGCTATGAAGGCAAACAGGAAGCCGCAACGACGTTGACGAAGACGCGCCGAGAGCTAGCAAGTTGGAGCGAACAAACGAGCACTGCAATCAACTCAACGAGGAGCAACCCTTTTCTGGCGAGCGCTTTCGGGCAGCAGAGTGACCATGCCGCCTCGCGAGCTCGTCAACGCAAGTGGCGCGAAAGCCGCGACGGAGAAACTTAACGCAGCGATGTTAAGGCGTGGCTGCCTGTTGCCGGGGCGAACTACGTCCATAACGCACGGCGACCGCCAGGCACGCGTTTCCCCGACAGCGCAGTTAGCGAACAACGTTGAGCAGGGAAAAAAAAAAAAAAAAAGAACGACTAGAAAGAGATCGCCCGCCAAGGCGACGACGAAACGATGGAGTGGCAGGTAGGGAATACAAGAAAATAAAACTTCGAACAAGACCACGATTGTTGCCAACGTTTTGTTCGAAGATTTATTTTCTTATTTTATATATATATATATATATATATATATATATATATATATATATATATATATATATATATATATACCGTCTATATACCGTCTTATTTTCTTTCACCTTGTTTTTCTTTTTGAATACTTTTTTTATTTTTGGTGTCCTCTCTGAGATTAATATTAAGGAACATGACTTCATGACTACTATACCTTGGAAACTAAAGCTACATGAAAGTAAGAAAGCAATTCGTTGTATAGCCTAAGCTCAAACATGTAAACGGAAATTATTGATACAACATCGAGAACGAAAGCAAGGCTGACGACGACGAAAAATTCACAAAACATTCTGTAGTAGGACATTACAGTACCCTTGGCAACACACCATTCATTTTTTTTGTGCGTGTTGTAGTGTGTGTGTACAAAGGTCGCACAACAAGCACGCCGAAGAGTAAGAAGCTATCCAGCACACCCGAGATGAAAAGACGGGAAGAAAGTTGATGCGACGATGAAACGGGAAAGAAGGAGGAAACGGAGCGCAACGGGGAGACGAGGACGATAAATCCCGCAAGAAAGCACAAAGGAGAGAAGTTGGGAAATGTCGAAGAGACTCCCTGGGAGAAGATTGTCCCCGCCCCATCGCCGTCCGCACGCAGCAGCTCAAATCAATTGTGAAATTGGCTCATACAGAAGCAATCTTTCTTCATGATGCTCCAGAGGTAAAGAGCAATAAAAGGACAAAACGAACGAGGACAAGGGGGATCGAGGACGACGCAGAGAGCCCGCCTCGCGGAGTCCACACGCCAGGTCCCGCACACGGAAACAAAGACCCCCCGTCGCTGACAGCGGCCCCGGGTTCAGCGCGACATGACGCTTTCGCCCCCCGCCGCTCGGTTGGACAGCTATCTTCGCGAGAAGCGAGAGAATCGCTCAGCAACAAGGAGAGCGCGCGAGGGAGAATCCCTTTACAAACAGGCCCATCTGAGGCAACGAAGGAAACAAAAGAACGTAGGCCTGATGAATGCAAAAGACCGCAGAGACAAGGTGACCTAAGAAACACACCAACGGCGCCAGCAGCGAATCGGGCCGCGAACTAGATACCGGAAAAGAGAAGTATACTTGAGGAACGATCGATGGAAACGAAATAAAGCTGTAAGCGAATACCCGCCGAAAACAGAGATACATTACCGTTTTTTTTTGTTTTGTTTTTCTTTGACGTTCTCGCGTCTCTTAGCTGCAGTGGTGTGGAGAGCCCGATGCGATCGGTCTTTTGGAAACGCGCCCATCCACAGAACCGAGTTGAGGGCGGCCTCAGTGTGTATGTGCGCCTCGCGTAGACAGACCACCGCGCCAAGAGAAGCTGATTTGTGGCGCTAACAGAACTGTACTTGCAGGTTACGGCGATGAGCTTTGAAGCGGATCGTGGTCCGGGGCCTGGAACGTACAGCTCGATGTGACCCCGGCACAAGCCGAGTGCTCTCGTGGACAGACACACACAGTGGCCGAAATTCTATACGTCAACAGTAAAACTGCACCCAGAATGCGCCGCAATGCATGGATACCACAAAGACATCACACAAATTGTGCGAAAAGCAAATAAATATTTTCTGAAGCACGTTTCTGTTCCGGTAAGCGATGCACAATATAATCAGGATGAGGAAATAATACGTCGGGTGTGTTCGAGTTAATACGCACATACTTAGCCCTCCCTTCGCTCGAATTGCGCGAGATGTACAACTAAGCCTTAACCTTGTTTTATAATCGGACTTTGTTTACGCGTGTCAAAGTTGCTAGAATTTCATAAAAGTGTGCTCCCATAAGCAGTCCCAGAAACACTTACCTCGGTATGGATTCGAACTCTCGTAGGGCCGCGCTTTAGCGGCTGAGAAACCGGGGCGTGTAAACAAGATTTGCCACTTGAACGAGGCCTGAAAGAACGGTTCCCGACCACCCGCCGCGGTGGCTCAGTGGCTAAGGCGTTGCGCTGCTGAGAACGAGGTCGCGGGTTCGATTCCCGCCCGCGGCGGCCGCTTTTCTGATGGAGGCGAAAAGCAAAAACGCCCGTGCGTACGAGATTTCGGTGTACGATAAAGATCCCCAGGTGGTCAAAATTAATCCGGAGCCCTCCACTACGGCGCGCCTCATCGTCTGCGTTGCGTCGGCGCGTTAAACCCTACAATCAACCAATCAACGGTTTCCGACCTCGTTTAAACAGGCTAGTTCATCGAGCCCTATTCACAAAGTGATCGCAGAAAGAGGAAATTTTCAGAACATATTCCGCGCTAATCTCCTTTCCGAGAGAACTACGATCTAGACAAAAAGGATAGGCGAAAGACGAAACGAGCGCCGAATATAAACGCCTGGGAGACAAAGTCGACTGCGGACGTTTTGCACGAACGACAGCTGTTGACACGGCCCTGTTGTCATCACTGATACGCAAGGAACAAAACAAAGTAAGGTAGGGGGGCCCGGCAAAGACAGATGAGGATCACCCGTACACAGCCAAGCCCTATAGGGGATACCCAAGCGGGAAAGGCCACTCTGGCTCAAAGTACTCGACGGAAGAGGAAGCGGGAGACAAAGAACGACAGAAGGCAGTTTTGTTTTTCGCGCCGAGTAGTAATCACGGATGCGGGAGTGCTGCGTTGAAAAGAGGTCGGAGAAAACGCGCGCGCGCACACGCCGAGACAAAGCCGAGCGCCACGACGTTCATTTAGGCATGCGGCGAAGGAGGACGGGAGGAGATTGGAAAAGGGAGGCCGGAGAGGAGCAGAGATGGGCAAAAGAGGAAATAAACGCGACAGCGCAGCGCACGAGCGGTGATTGAGCTTGAGGGGGCGCGATCAAAACCTCGTGTGAAAGCCAAAGTGGGTGATGTCGCCCCTGTCGTCGCCTGGAACAGCTCCTCCGACCTTCGCGTCTCGCTCTCCTTTTGCGTTTTATTAGCGCTACACTCCTCTCGTCCCTCCCTTCTTCGGCCTGGCTCGTTTTCTGCTAAGGCACGAATAGGCTTTCTGAGCGTCAAGATTACTGGCTCGATTTTTATGCTCTCGGGATTTCTTTCAGGAATATATGCGGGCGCGACATGATATAACATCGAAATAAATACCGGGTGACAACCGTGGATGCGGGCAAATTTCGCTAAAATAGCTGTGCCGAGGAAAGAGTCGAAAGTAATCAAGGAAAGTAATCAGGAGTCGAAAGTAATCAAGATTGGGCGGACGTTGCGAAGGACAAGAACTCTTGATTCGATGGTCGCACGCAGTTTGTGGCGTGTTTTTCTTTTTTTTTCTTTTCGTATACCTACAACTGCTTATGACATTCTGAAAAAAAAGTTGCAGAAGTTAATGAATGTCCCCTTCACTGCCGCCGAGGTATCATGCAATACCAGTGATTGTGCACCGAGAATACGGACACTACGAGCTCAGGGATCCGAGATGACATCGAGTAGAAGTGGCAAGTCGCGCGAACGAAAACTGACAGGTCTGCGAAAAATCTTCCCCACTATATCCTATGTCAAACACGGATGCACGGATGCTCGTACGCGCTTGCATTACTTCGTCCTCGTTTTGACACCGCACACGTATACGGTGCAAAAGCGAAAAAAAAAAGAATTCGCAGAATTATCTACTAATGCGTAGCGTTTTAAAGGCACATTCGCGTATCAGCAGCCAAATGCCTTGGGTAATTTACAGCTTTTAAGTTGTTTTTTCTTCCTTTTCGCCACTTATGTAACTTACACTATTATAGTTTCTAGGTGCCTTTAGTTCGCTAATTATGTATTTTCCCGCAGATGCAAGACATAGTGGAGGGTTGGTCCATTTTCGCGATACTTTTTTTTTTGTCATGCTTTCGTTGTTCTTTTCTTCGATTTTTATGGGAGATGCATATTTTTATTTTGTTGTTCATTTTTCGTGACTTTCTCTTTTTTTTGTGTTTTTCCAGTATTTCGAAATTCCGTTCGACAAATTATCTTCTTTTACCCTATTATAACAATTAAATGCGCCAATTACGCACATTTGTGGCGATGCAGGGCGCTACGCGGTTGGCCCATTTTCGCTATTTTCTCATTCAGAGTTCCAACTTTATTTTCCGCCCTTTTGTAGCTTTGTCTTCGCTTTTCAGCAAAGATGTATAAGATGCATATTATTGATTTGGTCACTTCGTGTTTGTAATATTCTTATTTTTGTATTTCTGTACTTTTTTTTCTTCAGAATTCTGTTCGACCGATCATCCCCATTTACGCTATGATAACTACTGCATGTGTTTCCTTCTGCCAATTATGCATTTTTGCGCACATGCGTTTTTTTTTTCCCGAGCTTTTTTAGTTCAGTATTTATTGTTAGGGGGAGATGTATGCAAATTTTTGATTTCGTCAGCTCCTTCTTAGTATTTTTATTTTTCTGTTTTCTGTATTTTTTTTTGTTTCTCAAAATTTCTTTCGACCAATTATGTCCATTTACGCTTTTATAATAGTTAAATGTGCTACCCCCGTCAATTATCAATTTCTGTGAAAATGCAGGGCGTTACCAAGTCCTGGTATGGGGGCACTCGGCAAGGAATATGACGCATTATAAAAAAAGCGCATTGTAACTGGCTACTCATGTCTCCCCCCCCCCCCCCCCTTTCCCCCGAGAATGTACAAAACACGAACAGCCGCACTGAATAGTATCGACAGCGGCAAAAGTTTAGAACGAGAAATGGCTAGGCTATTGTATGTAAGCGCTTTAAGCGCTATTGCACTCGACAGACGGCAAACGACTACAAACTTTAATCGTAATAACCACGTCCAAATTTGGTCAATTTTGTAATCAAGGCAGAAAGCTCCGCAAACTCTAGAAAGTGCATTGATAGAAATAACGTAGACGCAGTGGTACTAAAATGGTACAATATTAAGGGGGGGGGGGGGAAGGGGGGAGCGAAAATGAAAAGAGCATGGTACAAGGATACGAAAAAGGAGCAAGGAAGCGATCTAAAAGAGGAGGAAAACTGATACGGTCGAGTGGCGAGTGCCCACGAGATGAATCAAAATGAACAGCAGGAAAGACTAAGGAAACAAACAAAATGAAAGAAAGGGAAGCAGCAAGCAAGGACATGGGCAGGGGACATCAAGCGTTCGCTATCGCCTCTGGCTGCTGCGAGTGGCGGCGAGGTCAATGAGGCATGCCCAAATGGGCGCTCCCGCGAACGCATTTCGGGCGTCTCCAGCAATGCGACGGCTGCGGCAGTTCGATGTCCGCCGCCGAGGCGTCAACGGATGGGCGCCTTCTGTCGCGCACACACCCGTGGCCCAGCGCTGGTCCGCGCGACCACCGAGCAGGAAGACGGCACAGCGGATCCCGGGAAGCGTTACGCCGTTTCGTAAACGGCACAGGAGTGAAAGCACCTAGCCTGTCATCTACAAGATTCCTTACGCTGCCCACTGCGCGTAAATAAATCTAAAATATGCCAAACCACTGTTCCCTACAGAAGAATGGGTACAACTCTTGATTTATAATGTTTTTACACAAAATTACTCAACTTGAAAAAGAAGAAATGTAGGCTGCGGGGGCTCGAAACGAGGCCGTTAAAATACGAACCAGAACCTCTAGTTCAAAGGCACAAAGTTCGAAAGGTATGTCCTTTTTAGAAGTGGGTCAAATGAAGCGATCTAGTAGAACATGTTAGGGGCTTTCTCTTGTGCAACGTTTACAAAACGTCATGACGTCATATAGTCATGTACCATGACAATAGCGGGCAATTTCCCTAACGCCATGGCCCACCACCTACGTGATAAGGAAGAAGCTATGTGAGGGACGCAGCCAGCCCGAGCTCAGTTATGGCCTAAATAGTTCATCTTTTTGTAAATACATCCGGTCATCGCTGCATAGTTCGTGTCATCTGCCGCCCCATTACAATCTCTCTCTCTCTCTCTCTCTCTCTCTCTCTCTCTCTCTCTCTCTCTCTCTCTCTCTCTCTCTCTCTCTCTCTCTCTCTCTCTCTCTCTCTCTCTCTCTCTCTCTCTCTCTCTCTCTCTCTCTCTCTCTCTCTCTCTCTCTCTCTCTCTCTCTCTCTCTCTCTCTCTCTCTCTCTCTCTCTCTCTCTCTCACGCGCACACACACACACACACACACACACACACGCACGCACGCACGCACGGGGCGCTCAGTTGAGTGAGTGTTCCACGCGTGCGTTGAGTGTGCGTTGTAGATCTCTTGTACAGCCGACCAATTTCATAACCCAGTCTGACGTATCCGTCAACGACGCAGAGCGCTGTATATGCCGTGCGGCTGACACGTAGCACCTCAGGCAAAAATACCGATCCGCTCATTCTCGCGTGATCCCGCTTCTCGTTGCCAGAAGGAGCCTGCCCAGTCACGCTCTTGCTCCGTGATAAAAAATACTAGCGGAAGAGTACACAGTAGGGCACATATTCACACTCTGCTATTTTCGAAAGGAAAATGACCTAAACTGTTTTTAGCAGAAACGCGTGAGCGTCGAATGACCGGAATGTCAGCGCCTTTTATCGCGGTTCGGAACGAAGCTGGTATTTTAATAAGCGCTGCACCGAAAGCGCGTATGCGGAAAGTGGTCGTGTTTCCGTTAGCTTTCTTGGCGATGGCTAATTTTCGCTGGTCGGTCTCCAACTCACGTAGTCATGCAAATGTAAAACAGCCGGCTGAGCGCACGTTGTACGTGTATTGCGTGGTTTTAGCATGCGATTAGCGCGTGCGCAGTGTGCTGCGTGCATTTTGTGCACCCATTAAAAATGACGCTCTTCGAGACGGGTAGCTACGTTGCACAGTAGACATAGACATGCTAGCATTCTGTGCTACGCTGGCTTCATGTGTCATGCATAGTCACCGCCCCGTGCTCGTGTAATTCTACAAAAAAGGAGAAGATGAGTAAACATTTGATCAGCCCGTAGGCTTGAAATTACTACTTATTCCCCCATTCCGAGCCAGAATCACAAGAAACAAAAACCCACCCTGGTGTGCAATAATTATAAGTACATTTAAGCATCGATTCCAGCACAACGTACAGCGGAGACGCAAAACCTGCCTAACTTCTGCTTACGTGGATTTCGGTTTTCAGCACCTCCATTTTATCTGCTGAATTTATTACTAGTGCGTTATTTCACCAAGGTATTTTTTAATGCCCCTAAGTAACGACCGTTCTGCCGCGACATGTCTATTCGACCTTCGAATACTATTTTTCGCCGGGTAGCTCTTGATCCTCTCTGGCTGGTTGGAACCATTCAAGACATATGTTCACGCAAAAATATCACGATAGGTAAAGTCCATACGGGCTGCGTATAAAGGTACGTAAGGGTGGCCACGCTCAGAACACGATCACACCCGTATCGACCTCCTTTGCTTCTACGGAAAAACAAACGTAAGAGCATTTTTACTTTGGCATCGCGCAATCTGACCACGGCAATAGGAACCGCTGGAAAACAGGCTTTCTCGGGGAACAGTTAGAAAAAAAAAATAACAAGGAAGGCATTAAATTTCTGCGATCAGATAACCCCAATGCGCGCCACAACCATTTGTATTCCAGTCGACCGTAGTAGCAGAACATGTTTAGGACCAACCGGCGCTTCCCACTATTTAATTTTACCTGAGTTCTCCTCCTTTAAGCATAAGAGAGAAGTCGTAGTTTGGGCACCACTGAAATCGCGCAAATTAAACTTGCTCTTTCAATCACCCGTACTTGCAGCCTATACCATGTCATAGGTCCCTCGTGAAAACTAAGAGAGACCCAGTACTTAAGGCTAGGGACATAACCACGACGCAACGAAGCCAAGAAAGAAGTGCAAAAGGACCGCGGCCAGGACGTTCAGTCGGTTTTCGTAGTGTAGGCACGTAAGGAAACCCTGATAAATCATCTGGCGGAATAAAAAAAAAACGAAAAATGTTTAACGAGCTTTGATTCAATTTGGCGCTACGTCAGCCCCAGCTGATTAAAGCAGCCCAGCGGTCCTGCAGAATCGTGTTAACGTCCCGACAGTAATATCGGACCCGTCTATCTGATTAAAATACGCCGGGAAGATGCGATGAAGGAGCAGCAGCTACTCGCATCCCTGAAGCGACGTCTGTTCGAACAGCATCCAAGGGAATGAGAAATAACGGCTCTCACTGGTGCGCTAACGAAGAATGTGGAAAAGAACAAGGAGGATATTAAAAAAAAAAAACGCGGCAACCAGAAAAATAGACGCGACTAAAACCTGCAGAAAAGTACAGAAAACATTTGACGGTAACTTCACACAGACCACAGCTGTCACGTCGCCCTTGACAACCTATTCATTAAGAATGGAAGAGCAAGCATTGCCTGTCGGCCACAAATCACCCCGAGTCTGTCTTTCTGTAAAGTTGGCTCTGCCTTTCCACACCTCCAATGGAGGAGAAGTATCATTGAAAGTTCCCAATCGTTTGACCCTTGTCAGTCTACCGTAATTTTCCAACGTAATACCAGTCAAGATTCGGGTCTCATGTGTGTTTTCAGAAACGAAGTGTCACTGACATCATATTCAACCCAGCTGGCAACACACAGAGACCACAAAGCGCTCTGAGATTACTCCGTTGCAGCGCTCAAAGGCAACGGCTGACCGTCAGTCAACTTTAACTTTTTCCGTGGAGATCGCCAGAGTGTTAACGGATGAACTGTGCTACTCTTACGTGCATTCTGGCGAGCGCTTCTGGAAGGTATTTTAGAATTCACTCCAACTGATGCCTACAAAACGGCGTAAACAGCGCTTTTGACAACCTCGCCACGCCCCCCTCGGAGGCAGAAGAGTCGTCTCCTTATATCGGTGCTTGTTGCGCCCACGTCCACCAGGCCACAGGACAGACGCGCAGGCAAGATACTCCAGAAAAGAAGAAAAAAAAAAGCAATCCCGAAAAATTCATTCGCTTCCTTTCCAGCCTACATCCTTCTGCAAAAACGGCTACACTCTCCAGGCGTCCGTCAATCTTCCAAACAGACGGCAGAGCAGGAAAACCAAACGCGCGGAAACAAACTCGGAGGAGGCAGGAAGAGCACGTCGGGGATTGAGCAGATTGGTTCGGTACACGCGCCTGTAAAGGAAGCAAACTTCCCGGCTTCGCATTTTTTAGAGACCGCTTCCATCCCTCTGTTCCCTTTTCCTCTCAAAAGAGGCGCCAGCCGTTCGGGGGAACCGGTTAAAAGCGCGCACAGCGGGATACGAAAGAGGTACGTATTCCGCGCACTGCCCTCGGAGAGTACGTCGTCGAGAAAAAAAAAAAAAAAAAAAGACGGTCAGATTCAGACTGCTCCGTGCGCACTGGAGACTCAAGCAACGTGAGCAAAGAAAGGATGAGGACGAAAAGGAGCCGGAAGCGGCGGGCGATCGCGTCTCGCCGCGTTCAATATTTAAGGACGGAGGCGAACGCCGAGGCAGCCGCTCAGCGCGGGGAAGAAGGCGTCCGGCCCCGGCGCTTGACAGTGCGTGCCCGCTAGTCGCTAGCTTGGCAGTGGGGCGCGCGTTATGTGTGCGCTCGAAAGGCCTGCGCAAACACACGCAGCCGCCAACGACGAAGCGGCTCGCTTTCTCCTGCAGCGGCGACATTTCACTCCGGCCACGTGCTTACACGGCGTAAACAGAACGCGCTGGGAGCAGGTGAGAGGAGCGGGGTCGCTATCACAGCGCCAATTACGTCGACACTCCCGGCGTCGAAGCAGGCACGCCGGAAAGGAAGGGTGAGAGGTGACAAACAAAAGGTGTGCAGGCAACATCGAAGATCGTGTTTACGTGAAAGAGAGAGAGAAAAAAGGCGCCTTTACGAAGCAATATAACCAGAGCTACGGGTTTTCGGAGTTTATTTTTGGTAAAATACGGAGGGTGTTTCTCGGAGTCTGTTTTATAGAGGAATTTTGGTGTTTTTCGGAGTCAACACTTTTAAATTTCGAATTCCCCAAAATTTGGATTTCACTCCGCCTATTTTATATATTCCAAATCATTGGTGAAATGATATCTGAACACGAACTCCTCAGAACGGAGCAATTTTTTATTGTCTGAAATGTTTGAATGGCAGACACATATACGAACACAAGTACGAATAGTTTAACACAAAACATGTACCTTTCTCCTATTACAAACTTAAAGCTTGTTCTAACACACGCTAGCATAGTTTACGAGATTTTTGTAGCTAATGGAAGCTCGCTCTTTTCGATTTATGATTCTCAGCACGTAAAATGCCATTTTAACGTTTGCGCTAGAAATAAGTAAAGCGAGAAGCCTCGCCGCGCAACGAGAAAGCACTGGCCACTGCTCAGTGCGAACTATCCAAAACAGAGTGCTTTAAGAATGTTACTTAGCTCTGGAAGTCTGCAAAACCTTTCATGAGCTGGCTTATGTCATCAGTTTCCAGCAACACTCACTTGAAAATCGGATCATAGATTTCAAACGCGCATGGCAGCTTTTAGTGCCCAACTAGATCAGGGTAGTAACCACTGATTACACAAGTATATTTGCTTGACAGAAGACAAGGCAGCCTCCTGGTGGGACCGGTGGCCATTCGGGGTTATCGCCGAAAAGTTGCGAACGGCTAGTGGGGCCGATAACTTACCGAATATTTTGAAGTCCAAGCTTCGACCGTCATTTTCGCCCCCGTGTGCTCTAAAATCGGCGTTCATCGGGTAAATTCGAATTATCCAAAATTTCAGCAGCGAGTGTTTTGCGGATTTTTTCGGATTCCAAAAACCAGGAGCGCTAATTATAACGTAACAACGCTGTACAATCCCAATTCTAAGCGCCCTCCCAGGCTTTAATGAGAGACAGCTTAGATTTCAACGTGAATGCGACTCGGATCAAGCATTGCTCGGCATTTAAGGCGTTACGGGTTGCGAAGAAAAAGTAGGGGAAGGGGGAGGGGGTCATAATCGAGGAAATACGCAGTTGGAAATGCGTAGTACTCAAAAGTATGGCGAAGCTGAAGCAGCTGTTACGAAGGGCTAGATAGAAGAGCGAAACATACCGAAACAGCTCAGGCAGTACCGCCAGTGCTGACGATATTTAAAATTTATATAGTTGTTTGCGGGGTTTAGCGCGCCGACGCTACACGGGCGATGATTCGCGCCGTACTGGAGGGCTCCGGATTAATTTCGATCAGCTGGGGATCTTTAACGTGCGCCAAAATCTCGACAGACGGTCGTTTTTTTGCTTTTCGCCTCCATCAGAAAAGCGGCCGCCGCAGCCTGGAGTCGCACCCGCGTCCTTGGGCTCAGCAGCACAAGTAACGTAAAATTGACGCGCCGCTTTGAAGCCTATTTAAGCCTTTGAAGCCTTTGAAGCCTATATATAGCCCTAACGCGCTGAACACATGTTATCGAGGATAGAGCTAAATGTTTTAGCACCGTGAAAGCCGTTGTACTGAAACGTTTTTTTCTAAACAAAGAATGTGCATTATTTCTATCAACAACGATGTAAACCAAGCTGCCTAACATTTTAGGGCAATTATTTTATTTTAATCTATTAACCCATTCCAAGCAATTATTTTATTTTAATCTATTGACCCATTCCCAGCTCTGCGGGCTCCCAGCAGGTCTCGCCATGCACCCAAAGAACGCAACCCGAACGCAAGAGAAAAGCAGGAACGCCTCGCGAAGGCCCTACTATCACCGAGTTCACCGCGATATGGGTAAAGTCTACGAAAATCAGTAAAGAACCAACTTTCTAATACCGATCGGTAGCTGCCTGAATTTGGACGGCAACAGTACGCTGCTCTATCACTGGGCACCCCTTTGGGGGAGAAAAAAAAAAGCTGCACTTGATTTCTTATTTGCGCTCGAACGGCCTATATACAGCACCGCATACCACGGCGAAAGCATCTGTAGGCGCAAGGCTCAGCGGCATCCACACAGCAAACACGCAGCCACCGTCCCGGCAGGGCACATCTCACGCGCCCTCTCAAGAAGTCAAGTAAACACAGTCCCCGAACATACACAGGCGGAAAAAGAGGGTAAACCAACCTGGCAAACGTGTAAGCCTCGCGCTCTGTTTGTACAACGCGCGAAGGCAGAAACGAAAATAACGCCACGCCGTGGTGACATTACCGTTGGGACACACTGACCGGTAGATGAGCAGAAATAAAAATCAAGAGAAACAAACCATAAGAGTAGGTAGTTCCGAAGAAACCGGAGGCAGACGCCGTCAGGAAACAGCTGGGACTCGCAAGTTGTTCATCCCAAGACATATAGAACTTGGGATTGGATTGGGCATTGGCCGGCCACGAAGCAATCCTTACGAGGCAACCACATTCCACCACCCTCCCCTCTCTCTCTCTCTCTCTCATTCCCACGAACTAAGAAAGGGAAGCAACGATGGACAAACAGCCGACGCGGTACGGACAGAACGTTACGGACAGACTACGAAACTGGGGCTAAGTATCGTCTGTAGCCCTTGAAAAACTTATCACCAAGCGACAGCGGTCATTTCTTTCACGTGAATAAAAGCAGCGAACTAAACGCGGTTGAATCAATCGCAACGCGCGCAGCATTAAACAGAAGTAAACTAATATAAGTTTAGGTGCAACAAATAAGCGCATGAATTATATCTGCTGTTTAGTAAGTCCGTAACTAAAATGTCCGTCGCCTTCGCCCACAAATAAACGAACACAGGGTTAAGTAAAATCTATAGATTGTCGATTTTGCTGCTCGATTTACTCCACAAAAATTTATTGAATAGCCCGGCGACCACCGTTGCCGCTATCGCTAACAAATCCATGCGCCTGTTTCCTTCCCCAATTACGCAAACCCACCTCCACGCTAAATTATTTAAATGACAGCAGTTGCTTTGCAGATTATATTGAACATAACGTGATTTTACGTAAACAACGCTGCTTCTCGGAATCAGAAACATTGCGCATACAAAAGATACCTAGACCAACAAAAATGCTGGAATTTCTTTTTAACATGCCAGCCATGTCACGCGAACCCATGCAGAAAAAAAAAACAAAAATACCGCACAAAAAACGATTACAGGTACCAACCTCACCGTTTCTACGACTCCTTTGCTATTTTTTTTTTACGAATCTGATACCTGAGGAGACTCGATATAACGAATTCAATCACAACTGATATCGCTACACATGATTTAAAGCATTAAGCTTAAGGGGCTTAATTCGATTTTATTTTTGCCATCAGACTGTACCCTTCCCGTATCTGATATCAACGTCCGCATACCGTCGCGCTGAAAAAGGGATGAGAGAAAAAGAAAGAAGGGGGGAAGAAGCGGTTTTATTGAAGCTTAAAGCGATCAGCCTTGTTAACGGCAAGGCTTGCTACTCTCAATGTGTTTAACAATGCACAGCGCATGATAAACACCGACCTCGATGAGCAGTGACGGTGATAATCCTATGGCCGTGCTGTAGGTCCCTTTAGCCGTAATACCCCAATGTTTTTCATGGACGTAACCCGTAGCTAACTAGTTACAAGAGACGGCGGAACCTTAGTCATAAAACGATGCACTAAATACCAATAAACCGCCTCAGGTCAGAAAAACATCGAGCGGGTGCGCTCTTATCAACCACATAGATTTCCCCGTCTCCGCAAACGGCAACTGGTCATCCGGCTAAAGCGAGATTGATCCGAGAATTATAACGCATGGCGGTCGGAGAGCCACTCGTCATCGCAGCTTGAACCTTCACACCATTTTCTGCAATCAAGAACCGCACAAAGAACAACAAACGCGACCAGCGGTGGACGCAACACCGCCAGCACATCTTTCAGGTGAACGAAGACAGCACCCTGGCACGAAAGGAGCACAGAGGACGGGCTGCAGCCGTGAAAATAATAAAAAAAAAAGAAAAAAAAAAGTAACGAAAAGAGACGTCGCAATCTTCGAAGCCAGCAGCGGAGGATATCGACAGCCCCTGATAGCCACCGTAATCCCAGTTTTTCTCCTCCGAAAAGCAACAAACGTGGCTTTCGTCTCGCGTTCATTCGACGCCTTTTTCCAGTCCTCTTCTGCCCTGCAATCCTCCCGCAATCTGTCCCCAGTCCCAGCATTGTTTATCCCGGAAATCCCCGCACGGGTTCAAGTGCGGACCTGTTATCACCTTTTTTTTTTCTTCTCCTTATCTTCATTTCCTTTTGTTTTGCGTACTTTTTTAACCTTCCTTTTGAGATTCGAAAAAATACACGCAGCGGGGGTCAACTCGGATTGCGCAGTTCCCGTTATTAAGTCGCCGCTCGCTCCCGCACTACCTCACACTGAACATATTTCCAGGCACTCCCAGCAGACGGCAAAAAATATGACGCGCGCACGAACACACACGCAGCGCAGAAAAACTTAAACAGAAAATGGAAAGCTCAGCTGCCTTCTATGTTTGTTCAGGACAGATTAGCCCGAAGTAAACATAGCACCACCACTTTTTTTTTTCTTTTTCATAGCAAGTGACGCAAGCGCACAAAAGAGTAACTAAGGTTATTCAGGGGTGCAAACACAGGAACGCCAAGGCCTCTTCGATGCACTTATTGTTCTTCTACGGCTGCAGAGTGTTGCCGTAAGCGCTGGTCAGGATTAATTGCCGTGTTTCTCGGTAGCTAACCTCGTTTGCAGTTTGTTTCAAGCTACGTGCAACGGCTGACAGGCAATTACACTACGTCACGATTTGGACTTCTGTCTCGGAAGCGACGAAGAGGGATTGCAAAATCAGCGGCCCACGGGCACGCAACGTAACCCGCCACTAGCATTTCTGGAGGTGCTAGATGTAGTGCAGCAACATACAAAAAAAATGGTGTGAGCGGAAAAAAAAACACGTAGCCCACAGCTCGAAATCAATTCTCGCACGCAAACTGATCGCATTTCGTAGCGTCAGCTGTGACGACATGCTCGCTTGTCCACGGAGTGGAAGTGCGTTTCAAGCACGCTCGCCGGATATAGGAATAACATCAGTTACTGGGTGAGGATCATACCGTGCGGGTGAGCAAAAAAATTCCCCCGCATTTCCCCGAGGGGGAGAATGTGAAAGTGCGAATGCACGGTTGTCGGCCCGCTTGCGGCGCTTGCGCTCGGCCCCCGCAGCCCACCGCCTCGCCGCCTTCTCGTCCATCTCTTCCATCGGGTTTGTAGTATCACGTGTACACCACGCAGTTATCAAGCCGCTATAACGCCGCTGAGTCGCCAACGCACGCCGCTGACGACGTAGTTTGAATGCGTTAAAGATATAAGGCGCGTTACTCACGCTGATATCAGCGTGGCGTCCGTGGCTTAGTCGGTAGCGCGTCGCGCTGCGGCCGCAAAGTCCTCGGATCGAAACCTGGCGCCGGATGCTGTTTCTTTATAATATAGAGGAGCACTGCGGACGCCGACGCCGCCGCCGACGCCGGCGGTGGATGGTTTGGGGTCGCTTATAAAGTGCATTGCACTTAAAACAAAGTCGATATTTGCCATGAAGTACATGCAAATTAAAGCCCTGAAAACTGAGGCAGTATTAAGCCACGTGCAAAAGGTGTCACGTACGGCACCGAGGAGGTTTCAACGGTTACCACAAAGGACGCATGATGTTTTTTTCTTTATTCTCGACTACTTCCATCAGAATGGTGGAGCTAAAAATTTCACAAGCTAAAACACACCACCACGCTGCAAAAAGGAGTTCCACGAATTCACTTATATGCTTCCCAAATACGCCAAAAAAGCCAGAAATTTCGGCGTCACAGAAAACAATCCTTAAAGCTTTTTTCGATACACCTTTATTTTACACGATAACAAATGTTCTTAAGATGCCCCACGATGCACCATGTTCCCTTGTCTTGGCAGCGAAATGGATATCTGAGCGCGGTTCGGTGCACAGCCATCTAGATGATTTCCAGCAATTGTAAGCACGCGTTATACTGACGAAAAACAAAAATAATGTAGCGCAAATCGAACAAAATAAAACAAAAACACGGACAAGCAAAGTGCGATGTAGAACCCCGCGTGAAATAAGCAACGCGCAGTGATCGAACACATTATTAGAAGGCAGAAAAACAAAAGCCGCGCGTGCGACGACGAGATAACCATATTGGCGTCGACAAAAAAAAATGTTGCTTTCTTTTTTTCGTCTATAAGTGAAAGGGCTTCATTAAACACAGACTCTGCGCAGGATATTCGACTGCCTTCGTTTGAACCTTCAATGAGCTCTAAATAAAAAACAGAAAGTCAGCCCTCAAAAAAAGAAGAAGAAACAAGACCACGGTACCAATCAGAAAAGGGGCGGGGGAGGAGGGAATAAGCTCAGCAATGATAAACCTCTGGTAAAGCGCTTTAATATGATAATTTCGTCTCCTTCGCGTCTCTCCTGAAGCCTGGCGCTGTCTTTTGTTTCTGGTACGAGCGGCAAAATTGCGCGCTTACATTGAAAAATGATTCCCTTTCACGTCAGGCAGGCCGAATGGCAATCGTTAGAATATCAATTTGGCCCCGCTATCAATTTTTCACGGAGTTAAGCGATCTTGCAGAGACAGAAACTGGGAAGACAACGACTGCAACTCGGGCAAAGCAAGGTCCCGGCCCACACACACACACACACAAAAGGAACATGACGCGTAAACTAGCTTCCTAAAGGGTAAAAAGAAAAAAAATAAGCGGAAACAAGGGCGGGGAACACGCCCAACAACAATGTTACTCGTAAAGTGGCAACAACACGGCATCGACCGATGCGCACTTTGCGTAATACCAGAGTCCTTCAATGCTTTACTGGTCACGAAACTTCGGCGCTCGTTTCATATAGGGACCGCGCGCGCCGCTACAGGCGCCACCGCCGTACGAAGGTCATCCAGCCGCCGCGCGTGCGGCCTATTGGCCAGCTCTTGGCGTGCAAACGCTTGCTGCTTTTGGTGTTTGCGCACTGATTAAGTGTGTTTTTTTCGTAGTAGTTAGCGATGAATAGTCCAGTCATTGTGTATATCACCTTCCTTCAATGGGGTTTTATTTGTCGAAGTAAATTACTGTAGACTTCGGCCGCGAACGGCAACGGCTTCTGTGTGCTCTGGCACAAGCGCTGCGCCGTCGTGTTTACGGATTTTTAAATCTATTTTGCTTCTTTTCTTAAAGCAAAGTTGTAATTACCACATATAAGGTAGCTGTGTAGTCATGGATAGCTGCGGGCCTATCGATAATACAATAAAAAAACTGAAAGAAACCAAGTACGCGTCGTTCAGACTACGCTTAATGAATCCGTCGATTGCTCTGGTATGCACAGAACGATAAAAGAGATAGCCCAATAGTATTGTCGTTTCGATGAGTGGGTACATACTTGAGAACATCTAAAAACGCTGCAGAAACGCGAAGCATCAAAACACGAAGAGATATATGTTGCACCATGAGTCTTTCTGCATCCACGCTTTGCAATACTTGCAAAAACAGGAAGCGAAAAAAGAACAATAAAACTGATTTTATCACACGAAACAAAAAAATTCAATGTTACGAAGGGAGACAAAAGAGCGTGGTCCAACGTACAAAAATTTATTTTTTCGCGCTGCGATGTGCTGCACACGGAGGAAACAGAATATTTCCACGTAGCCAAGAACGAAGCAAAGCTTTTCTGAACGCAGCGAGCTAGCGATCTCCTGCACTACAAAAGACTAGAATGAAACACAAACGTCGAACAAGCAGTCCGCAATGAGACGTGCACAGATGAACGCCGATAAAGTAAGTTGCGCGGCGTTTGCTATGCATGTATTACTCTCGGAACGTTATTAATTTCAGATCCACGGAAATGATCGAGAACATTGTCGAAGAAACAAAAAATCAAGTTAGCGACAAGGTGGTACCCTTTCCATATCAAACAATATTGCCCGACGGGACGTACGACAGAAAGGGCAAACGGGCGCCCCGGTCGAAACGCCAGATAAGAAACCGGAATCGCCCACGCGCGGTTACAGAACAAACAAAACGAACCCTAAGGGATAATTCGCGGAAATATGAAAAGTAAAAGCCCAAGGCGTCCCACAGCTTTTTTACATGCGAGCCTGAGCGCAAGGTAATACAAGTTTGCAAACAGGTAATGAAGCACCGCTACAACCTGACTTATATGACAAAAATCCGGCTTTAAGTTAGCCTTGTACAATTCTAGGTCCACGATGCTCTCAAAATGGTACATTGCTTGTTCTATTCTCACACACAGTGCATTTCTACACACTGTCGCACACTTATTATCGAAGCTGAAATCTCCCGTTGCTTGCCTTGGAATGGCGCCCCTCCAATTCTCATGCAGCTGCCCGTCGCTCGGTCAACAGAACAAGGAAACATTTTCTGTGGTACCGTCTTACAAGGAACGACATCCCGGGACGCAACACATGTTCGGCATCGTCGTTGAACTACTTAAGTCGCATCACGAGAGCGCGATATGCACTTTACATTTTTTTCCCGCACAAAACAAACACAATTCGCCGCGGCTCCGCCGCTCGAGCCAGCGCAACGCCGCCCGAGGAGTGACCTCAGTGAGAGGGTGGCGCCACCGCGCGGCGGCCAAACGCAGCATATGAAGCTCTCCCATTGAGTTACGGAGCAGTTTCGTGACCAGTAAAGCATTGAAGGACTCTGGTAATACTGACACCATTCGCGCCTGGTGTACGCCGGCAACCTACATTGCTCACGCCTGACCTATTATCCGTTCCAGCTGTAAACGTTAGAGCGCAATGGGAAACACTGTGGGAATATATATATATATATATATATATATATATATATATATATATATATATATATATATATATATATATATATATATATATATATATATATATATATATATATATATATATATATATCACAAAAATGAGGCACAACAAAATCGGAGACCATCAATTCTCGGCAGTGAAAACCAGCAGAGCGGCTTGTCTTATTTTTTTTTTTTTTCCTGGATAGGTTGCTATGGCTACTGAGCCAAATAAAACAGGGCGGTTTACTATTACTTAAAAACGACTATATAGCGGTAGTTGTTGTAGCGAGCCAACTACATCTTAATCGACCAGATTTAGGGGTTGAGAGGTAGTTAAGCGGCTCCGGTTAAGCGGTGGTCCCGGGTTCGAATACTAGACCAGGACGAATTTTTCTTCAAGTGCGAAGTTTCCGAGAAAGCTGTATAGCTTTCCTTCGTAGCCGTACGCCTGCAGTGAGGTGAATGTCAAACTTTCCTTCGGACCAACTATATCTTGCATGACGGCCACTAAGTATTCACACGTCCTCGTTGCCCTGGCAGTCATTTCACATAGCCACGATTATTAGACCGAGGAGCATTTCATTATAATTTCCGAATCTTTTAAAGCGAGATCAAACACCAATGAGCGGCATGCTACGCGGAGAGGAGCCTTCCTAACTCTTCTTGCAAATGCGCCAAGCTTGCGCCGGCCTGAAATCACATTCCGCTATAAAAAATACGCAGGGAGTTCAAATCACCCGCGACGTTGTGACAGCCGTGAAATGAGACTCGCTTAATTTCGTTCCAGCTTCACAGCCTCGCTTCACACTCAATCGCTTTCACCTGCGCTATAGAACAGCTTAAAGCGGACAAAAAAATTGGTCCTACTTATAGTTGGGCCTCACCGCGTCCGCGTACCGCGATAGTTCCGCTAAGTGGCGGCGAACAAGTGGAGTTCACTTAATACCGGACACAACGCAGTTTGATCAGGCACGGTTCGTCAGACGCGCGCTGGGCCTTTTAGCGCCCCCCCCCCGCGCCCCCCCCCTTTTACTGATCTCAGCAGTGACGCGTTGCGACATTCTGGGGCTTCGGGGGGCAGCAAAGCACCTCAGAAAAGCTTATCACCTCCACACAAGATTTTCAGTCGGGTATTGAGTCTGCTCTTAAACCACGGAAAAGAAATGAACAGGCCCAGATAGACAGCGGGCGCAACTGGGCGTGGAATAACGATATCAAGCTTACGGAGAGAAGGAACACGTGAGGGCGTAATATGAGCCCTAGGGGAAGAGCTAAACAGAATGCTTTGTTGGGCGAGTTGGTTCATGGCTTCGCAAAAATTAAAAAGAGCGCAATGGACGAGGACAGCGAAACACAGTAGACTGGAGGAGCGCTCACCATCACTAAAATCGATAAAATCCGGCTTCTTAAAAACAACTGAAAAATCACCTACATATCTAAAAACCCCAAGCACTTTGCTTCCATTAAAAGCACTCTGCAGACGTCTATCTACTGCCGACAAAAAAGTATTGAGGGTACTGGCGCCCCACATGACCCAATGCAGATACCTCGTTTCTGAACATATCTATTTTTACTCCATTCCACACAATGGATTGTTTGTTGCTGTTAGAGAGTGCATTGAAGAGGATGGAGACATACCGTTTCAAAATAGTGCTGGAATATGTGTTGACGACTTCATGTCCCTCTTGGAGTTTTATTTCGGTGCCACGGACGTGTCCTTTGACAGCAAGTTATTTGTTCAGAAACGAGGTATCTGCATTGGGTCATGTGTAGCGCCGGTACTCTGCAATATTTTTTGTCGGCTGTAGAGAGACGTCTGCACAGTGCTTTTAATGGAAGCAAAGTGCTTAAAGTGTTTAGATATGTACATGATTTTTCAGTTGTTTTTAAGAATCTGGATTTTATCGATTTTAGTGATGGTGAGCGCTCGTCCAGTCTACTGTGTTTCTCTGTCCTCGTCCATTGCTCTCTTTTTAATTTTTTTGAAGAGCTAAAAGCTGAGGCAGGAAAAAACACAAGCAAAACGAAATGTACAAGTCCAAGGTATAAGACACACTGAGAAGATTTACATACTTCATTTCGGTTTCGGGTCGAAATTGGACGTGCCCGATATGGTCAAGGTCACACACACCCCGCCAAATTCCAGCGGTACAAAAGAGAAGACAGAGAGGGAGAGAATGAAACGTGGAAAGAGCGGTCGCCGTCAAAAGACAGGGCCAGAAAACGAACAGTCTAAACAAGAGTTTGAACGAGAAGGACCGGCCGCGAAGAACAAAGAACGCCAGTCATAAAACACGAGGCCAAAATCGAGACCCCGAGGAACGAAACAAATCAGCCGAGAGGAGCAGCACGGCCGATGGGCGCAGCGCAGCAACAATGGGCGCCGTGTCGATGAGCGATTAGAAAGTAAAATGCAAAAGCGGCGGCACGCGAAAAAAGGTAACGCGAAAAAGAAGAAAGAATGAGAAGTCCGAGTATAAACGAGGACAGAAGACACCGGAGCGAGCGGGTGCGAGAGGCAACGTCTGGAAGAAAAAGAATGGAGGATATATATACGCGTGTATACGCATACATAAAAAAAGCACGCGCCTCGGCGCACTGCCCATCAATTTAGGAAATGAAAGTTGCCTGGAAAAGGCCCCTCGCTTCCCAGCCGCCTTTGCCGTTCGACCTTTTCTCCTCTCCCGCTTTTGTTTTTCCCCCTCCCTCTCTCCTGCAGTACCCCGGAGGGGGATCCTCGTAGGAGCAGAAAAGCAGCGATGAACAGCCGAAATTCTTTATTAGACACGGACGAATTGGTTCGTCTCTGATGGCAGCCACCTCTTTAGCAGCGTGTTCCGAACGACGGCGAGAATGCGCCAAGAAAAAAAAAAGACGCAAAAGAAGACAGAATAAAAGCAAGGATATTTCGTAATCGCAGGCACACACCTGGTGCGTTCACGCCATTCGCTATTCCGGCCAAAACTTACTTTTAGCGCCCACAACCTGAAGGCGACGTGCGACGCGCATAATGTGTGTGTGTGCGTGTAATATATATATATATATATATATATATATATATATATATATATATATATATAGAAAATAAGGGTCAGCAGTCAACAAAACCTCTGAAAGCAAAGGGGAGGTTGTGGTGGGTCATAGAAACAGATGAAGAATTTTTTGAGTCAGAAAGAAAGTTGTGAAAAAATGCCCGCCGGGTTTGAATATTATATATATATATATATATATAACAACACCGGCACCATAAAGGCAAGTTCTGCCTCACAGCAAAATCTCATCCACCAGCCCTCGGCAGAACGAGGGTGTGTCCCGCTAATTCTCCCTACAGCGGGGCGCGCTTCCATATCTTATATTAATCACGCTAACTTCTCCCGGCACCTCCTCGGTTAACTTAACCTTTTATTCTTGCTTTCAAGCCTTTTTCTTATCGCGCCGGTTCTTTTTTTTTATCACGCCGGCTCCGCTTTGGTGGGTAGTAGCGAACGATTTTCGTTACGCATTTCCACCGCTTGTATAGCTGCTCATCTAGCCCTGTTATTTCTTTGTTTTTGTTTTGGTCTTCGTACGTGGTCCACAAGATACGGAGGAGGCTTCGGCGCTTCCGATATTAGGCACGCATTATCTATTCATGCCCCGAGCCTCATTCAATCAGCGCTGGCGGGTTATTCACCACGGCTGTCATTCACCACGGCGGAGCACCATACGCATTGAACCTCGCAGGCGAGGAAAACATACAAAAGAAGAAAACAGGCAAGCAAAAACCAATACTGTCGTAACTAGGGCGCAACAAAATCGAAAGACAAAAAGTAAGGTAGAACAGGCACTGCAGCACGAGAAAATAAAAACAAACCCGCGCCGATTTTGGGTACGCGTAAAAGAAAAGAAACTATACGAAAAAAAAAAAAAACAGCCACGGCCGTAGATGGGAGTGAATGGTTATGAAGCAGAGGGTAATAAAACTGGCCGAAGGAGGGACACTTTTACCGTGGAAAGAAGACGAAAAAGAGAGAGGAGACGGGAAGAAGATGCGAGGGACGAACAAGTGCTAAGGAGCGGGGCGTAGCGAAGTCACGGCAGCCCGCTCCGACGCCTGGCCCCCAACGGCCGCCGCAGAAGCAGCAGCAGCAGCGGCGACGGAGGAACTCTCGCGGGAGCCATCCGTCAGGGCCGCGGAAGGCCTATATCAGGGTGCCCAACTACCGCGCCGCACTTCTGCAGGTTGCCTTCACGCCCACCCCCATTTCTGCCCCTCGCCGCGGCGAGCCAATTTATACACCCTGGGCAGCCGATCACGCACGCAGTTTTGGCGCCACTCTAAGGACATCAACAGATGGCCGGCGCCCGTCAACGCCCCCCCCCCCTTCTCGGCTTTCCGACGTCACCGTCTAAAACGCGCGCAAAGTGAGAGGCACCGTAACGCTCGTAAAAGAAGAAAAAGGGATGACAAGCGTGATGGCGTGATTGTAGACTTACCGCCGAAGACAGAGAAAAACTACGGAAGGGAGGGTTCAACGCGTCTATCTACACGTGGTTCTACGAGGCGAGCCATCACTTGGAGGGCCTCTAGTTGGGTTCAGGCCACCTATAGCTGCTTAAATGTGCTTCGATTTATCCCACATACGGCCATACGGGTCATTCGGGAGCATTTCGTCTTGGCAAGGTATGCCGCCTCCACGGGTGGGAGGGAGATGTAAGAACAAAGCAGAAACACATGATGACGAAAAATATACCAGGCTTCGACTGCAAGCCACACTGAGCCAGTGGCAGCAAACTCTATCAATGAAAAAATGAGAGATACTTTTGACACTAGCAACCAAGTTACGCTCCCGACGCATTCGAACACGGATGCATGAGAGCTGTAACGCAACATTTTTTTTTCACCCGAGATATCTGCGCGTGTGAATTTAAATACTCGAGAGCCAGTCCACCTGTCTTAAAAACTGTGGTTGATTTTTCTTTCGTAGAAATCGGTAAATCGGTAAAATACTAAAGTGAAACGTGCAGCGAAATCAGCAGCTGAGCATGATTTGCGGGTGGGCGGCTGTGTTGTGGGTGTGCTTGGTGAGCGCCGTCCTGCTGGCGGGTCGCTAAGGCAAATGTGTACTGGCGTGATTTCCGTGACGGATATGACGCCAGTGAAATCTTGGGGTATCGCGGCATAAAACACTTTCGTGTTAAAATATCAAACCTGAAAACGAACTACCCCAAGTATAACGTACTCTTTAGTACTAAAGGTTGCTTCCCCGCAAGAAGACACTGCGTGCTGGGGTGCACCCTTTACAGGCCGCTTGCATCGTTGTGGTGGCGTCACTTGCGTGACGAATGACGTCAGCGAAATCTTCGTGTATCCTCGAATAAAACACTTTCATGTTAAAATTTTAGTACTAATGGTTGCTTCCTCTCAAGAAGACCCTGCGTGCAGGGGTGCACCCTTAACAGGCCGCTTACTTCGCTGTATTGGCGTCATCCCCGTGACGGATATGACGTCAGTAAAATCTTCGTGTACCCAGGAATAAAAGCACTGCATTTGAAGCGACTCATGTTCGAGTTGAGGAACATGTGACCCAAGGGAGGCCTCCAACGTGTGAACTTCTCGAGAAACGTCGTAATCCGTACTCGTCCGGCAATCAATTCATTTCGGCGCCGCGGGCGCCAATCCGACACTAACTCGGCACTAGTACGAACACGGGGTCACGATGTACTGCCTTCACGCGGCCCCAGCGTCGCCGCCCGAGCAAAGCTGCTTCCACCTTCAGCGAGCACCCCGCGAGATGGCCGCGGAAGTCGTTCCCGTGGCGACGTCGGGAAATTCGATTTACGGTTTGATCGCAGCGTACAAACAATTCCCTTCCCGCCATGCCCTCGCTGCAGCCACCTCTGCGAAGATGCGAGTGCGCGGCACCTGCGCGTTAAGCAAATTAACTCCGCGCCACGATTTCTGCTTCGCCGCGGAGCGCGTAATCGCATCTCCACCACCGCGTGCCCGTCGACCAGCGAAAGCGCGGGCAAACGGTCAAGGTAACGTGCGCGCTACTAATGAGAAATAATTGATGACGCACCGGGCAAGACGTACTCTGCTTCCCCCACCTTTTGGATGTTGCCTGTGAAAACTGAGGTCGAGAATAGAGTGTGAGCGTGCCCTATAGCGGGTATATGGTGCGCTGTACCCGCTTCTTGGTCGCGCTTATTAGCGTCCGCGGAGAGCGGTGTAAACTAACGAACACATAAAGCCCGGTCAACTGCGCGCATATATCGAACAGGGATCATACACAAAAACTCTAATCGCAGGGTACACCCGCCGCGGTGGCTCAGTGGCTAAGGCGTTGCGCTGCTGAGCCCGAGGACGCGGGTTCGATTCCCGGCCGCAGCGGTCGCTATTCTGATGGAGGAGATTGATTGATTGAGTCTTTTTATTGGAGCAAGGAGGGCGTTTGCCGTAGAGTGGGGAGAGGGATGGAAGGAAGGGGATTACTAATCAAGGTCCATATTCAAACAGGGGATTCGTGTTATGGGGGCCTGGAAGTCTTCACCGGGGTCGGCCCCAGTTAGACTACTCGCGCCAGACCACTCTGAACTGCAAAAGCGGCAATTGTTCGTAATAAAGATGCGTCTAATCCAGTATGTGCTTCATGTGGTAGGGTGTCGGTATTAATGTTTGTTAAACTTTCTGGGCGATGTTTGGCAAAGTGTGGGCATGTCCACACTAGGTGGTGGAGATTTGATTTGACGTCAGTGTTGCAGTAGGGGCATCGTGGGTATGTGTTGGGGCATCTTGTCCATTTCTGGGTAATGTGAGGAGTGTAGGCGGCATCCGCGCATAACTTGTTAATGAATACTTCCTCGGATCTGCTGCAGGAGACAATGTTGGCAAGATACCCAGGGGGTGTAACCTGTTGGTAACGTTGTCTTTTACGTTTCTTTAGCCGGAGAAGTAGGAGGGCTGGAGGAGTGGGTGTGGATGCTGAAAGGGGAACCAGTGGAGGCGTAAAGTTCAAACACTCCTGTGCCGCCTCGTGGGCGGACTGGTTCCCTGGGCCGGTTTCCTCGTGGCCTGGAGTCCAGTCAATTCTGATGTGCACGTTGTGGCTTTTGAGGAGTTCTTTGAGTAAGATTATAGAGTTGCCGAGCGGGTTGAGGGAGAGTGGCTTGCGAAGTTCTTGAATTGCTTCGAACGAGTCCGTTAGAATCCGTATTTTGGCTGGTGGTCGGGTATTGAGGTCATAGCAGATATGATTAAGGGCACCATTGATGGCATGGAGTTCACCTTCCAGTGCAGTTGCACCATCGTGTCTGAGGGAGAGTTGACCTCCAAGGGATGGGTTTTCAGGACAGGTCCATGCTACGCCAATATGCGAAGTTGCCACACTGGCGTCGATATAGATGTCGATCTCATTGGGAAGTTTGGACTTCTCCAAGTGAAGGCTACGTTTAGATCTTGTTGCCGTTCTAGAGCGGGGAATAGGTTTGGTGAGATTGCCGGTGATGTTTTCCGAGATTGTCCAGGGTGCTAAAGGGATGGGAAGGTCGATGACCGGTATAGGCTTCTGCTCGTCCCATGCTGTGAGAAGGAGCCCTTGTCGGGTGAGCCCACGTTTGGTGTCTGCCTGTTCACGAGTTTCTTTCATGATTACGTCTATAGGAGGGAGCGCAACCGCTCGCTCAAGAGCTTCTGTTTTTGTATGTTTTGGGAGGCCTGTGATGGTACGCAATGTGGCTCTATGGAGCACCCGAAGGTGTTTTGTGTTCGTTTTGTTCAGGTTGTATACTGGCGCTCCATATGCGAGAGTGCCGATTGCAACTGTCCGGGCCATGGAGAGGCATGCCTGTTGACTTGCGCCACCATATTTGTTAGACAGCCTCGCGATTAATTTGAGCATGGGTTTCCATTTCTGTCGTAGTTGTTTTAACCATATCTTAGCACTATTGTTACTGCCAAGTGGGAGACCAAGGAGGCGTACGTGGCCACGTGTCGCTTGGATAGTTGTGTCTCCAATGTACAGCAGAGCAGGGTCCACGGGGTGCGTTTTGGTATCGCTTGATACCGTTAGAAGTTCTGTCTTTTCTGGGGCGAGTTCTAGGCCAAGTTTCGGTATGCATGCTTCGAGGCTGTTCACCGCCGCCTGCAGCTCGACCAGCATGTCGGATGTTGACGAGTAGTCTCTACCTTCCGTCCATATCGTAATATCGTCAGCGTATATTGCGAAACGGGCTGACGTTTCCTGTTCTAGAGTTTTGGCTAACTTTGCCATGACGATGTTGAAGAGTACGGGTCCGAGTATAGATCCCTGTGGAACACCTTTGTCGTTGTAGTAGGTATTGGGTGTCCATCCAGGGAGCGTGCTGCTGAGTTGAATGGGCCGGTTGTGGAGAAAGTTGCGAACCCAAACTTGTGCTTTTTTGCTGGGGAAGGCTTGGGCGAGTTCAGTCAAAATCGTCGTTTGATCTACTCTGTCGAATGCTTTCCGAAGGTCTACAGTAAGGACGTAGTCGGGAAGTCCGCGGTCGTACGGGGATCTGTTGATTACCCGTCGTAAGAGCCAGAGGCAATCGTGTGTCCCTAGGTACGGACGAAAGCCAGTTTGGGACGGGTGAAACCATGGGTTCACATATTCCAAATGGTATTGTAACCGGTTGTTAATCAGGCGTTCGATCAGTTTGCATAACGTGGGTGTAAGAGATATGGGTCTAAGGTTGGAGATGACAGAAGGGTCTTTTCCAGGCTTTGGAATGAGGTTAACCAGGGAAAGCTTCAGGGTGTCAGGAATTTCTCCTGTGTTCCAGGAATGATTTATAAGGCCAAGAAGTTGTTCTAGCTGAGGCTCGTCGAGGTTACGGATGTGTTGCCACGTGACTCCATCATGTCCTGGGGATGATTTCACCTTGCTTTGTCGGATGGCGGTGCGAAGTTCTGCCATCGTAAAAGGGGTGTCTAAAGCTGAGTCATCCGAGTCTAGTTCGATGATAGGTAGGTACGTGCGGGGTTGCGTACTTGCTGAAGGGAAAAGCGTTGCTATAATCTCCCGCTCGACTACCTCCGGGGTGTTGTGGAGCGTGAGCGTCGCGAAGAGGGGAAGACGTTGTTTGCCCTTTCCTGTCATGCCTCTGTAGATTCTCCATAACTTCGAGAGTTTGCGCTCTTTGCCTAAAGTTGAGCATAGCTCTTGCCAGTGCTCATGAGCCAATTGTTTCTGATATTCTTGAATCAGTTTGTATTGGTGCCTTAGTTTCACTAGGTCGACGTGGCGTTTCCCTAGTCGTCTGTATTTACGAGTTTAGCTCGGTTCCACAAGTTTGCTAGGTGGCCGTCCATGGCAGGTGTGTCCTCAGAGCATGTTACGGACTCTTTAGAGGTTTGGGCAGCATTCTGAATACGCTTTATGAAAGTATGAAAGTCTGTTGCTGGGTCTGATGATTCGTTGAGAATTTCACGAAATGAGGTCCAGTTCGTCAGTTCCAAAGTTTTTGCCGTCCGGATTCGCTTACCACGAAGGGAAATTGATATTGGAAAGTGATCACTGCCCCAAGTGGTGTCGAATGTTTTCCATGTAGTTACTAGCCCCGGTGACGCAAAGGTGAGGTCTGGAGAGGTGTCTTTCTGGGAAGCATGCAATCCAATTCTCGTTGTCTCGAAGGGGTCGTTTAACAGCATAAGATTGTTCATCTCCATGGTTTCTTCCAAAAGTTTTCCTCTAACATCCGTAGCTGCGTAGCCCCACGTTGTGTTTTTGGCGTTAAAATCGCCACCAATTATTGTCTGCGTGGCAGGATATTGGTGCATGAGTTCTGTGACCCATTGAAAAGAGGTGTGTCGAGCAGATCCAGTGATCGGCTTGTAGTAAGACGAGGCGACAAGAACTGTTTTGCCATTAGGAAGTCTGCCACGGATTACTACTGTTTCGTGCTGTTGCGATGTAAGTCCAGGGAGTTTGATCTGATGACATACAATTTCTTGTCGAACCAGTATCAGGGAGTACCCTGGTGCTTGAGGGGCAGAGTTTCGGGGGCTTGTTAGCTTGCATGTTATTACAGGGTCCGAATACGTAACATATCCATTGACCTTAGGAATGCTTCGGGGTTCTTGAAGTAGAATAAACAGCGGTTTAAGTTGTTGAATCTTCTGCAGTAATATTGGTGAATTTTGCAAAAAACTTCGACAGTTCCATTGTAATACTATGGGTGCAGCCACTACTGACCTTGCGCACTTGTACGTGGTGGAATTTTGCGAGGTGGTTCCTCTTTGGGGTCTTGTTGCGGTAGCTGACTTGTCATGGTCTGTATCATTGACGTTGTTTTCGTTACATGAGATTCTAGAAGGCTACGAATTTTGCTAATGTCTTCTTGTCGAGCGGCCCGTTCTTTCTGAACGTCCGATCGGATAATGTTGAGCAATTCCTTGAGTTCAGGGTCGATTCTGGACTGAGATGTGGGCGTGCGCTTAAAGGTGGGGCTCCGGCTACGTCTTGAAGAAATTTTGGGAGGTGTGGACTGTGGCTGGGGTGGAGGTGCTGGTTTTGTCTTTTCGGCAAGGGCCTTTTTGAGTTCTTGATTCTCTTTCCTGAGTTGTTGGAGTTCGTTGCGTAAAGAGGCAAGTTGAGCAAGGATTTCTGCGCTGACTGACGCAGTTAAAGACGAGGATTGGTGATCTTGCTTCGAGGCTACGGGGAGCTCTCGATCAGAGGCCGTAGTGCTGCTGGACTGTGCCACTCTGTTAGCCCATGAAATACCACGGGCTGCGTCGTTACCTGGTGTGTTCGAAGGAGTTGGGATACGGCTTGGGCATTTCGGGCTGACTGCTATGTGACCGACGTCTTTGCATGCAGCGCAGTAAACGGTGGGGGCACATTCCTGGTCTCCATCATGATCCCTGCCACATGTGCGGCAGACGCTAGGGTGGGGGCAGTGTTTCGCCATGTGCCCGATCTGGTGGCAATTGTAACATACCATACGCTTCGGGGAGTAGGCTGTTACCTTGACAATTGCCATATAGTACTTCACAACTTTAGGGAGGGTTGGAGAGTCAAAAGTGACGACTGCTCTGTTGGTCTTGCCTATTCTTTGTGCGTTAAGCACCTTAGCTTGCTCACATCGAAGCCACTTCAGGATGTCTTCATTAGACTCATTCGGTTCGACTTCGATGACTCCGCGTGTCGTGTTCGGGCGGTGATACGATTCCATGACCTCGACGGGGATGGCGATGATTTTGCCATTGTGACGACTTTGTATACTTGTGGTTTGAACGATACGCTGGGCGTGTTCCTTATCGTACACTGTAATGTGTATACAATTGCCGGCGACATCGTATTTGTGAGATGCGATTTCAGAGAGGTAGGTCTGAGGGGCTGTAATGCCGATCAGGTGTGCAAAGGAGCCTTTAGGGATGTCTCTGATACTAATTTTGGTCAGTGGTCTGAGCGTGAGTAGTAAACGGGGCCGACTTACCCGGTCTGTCTTGGTTATAGTTGCGGTGGCACTCGTCTGGTTGCGTTGCCAGACAGGTCCGGGATCACTGTCCCCGCTGTCTTCAACGCGCTGATCATAGTCCATATGGGTGTCTGTGTCGGGAGGGACTGGGGGCCGTCCGGTCAAGTCTAGTGGTCGTGATGAGCCAGTTTGCACCTCTGCGATGCGCTGTTCAGCCGAAAGTTTCTTCTTCTGACGCGACGTCGTGGCAGCGGGGCCTTTCTGAGGTCCCTGCTGGCGGCCCAGCATCGCGGGCCGCAGCAGCGGCGGCGGCAGCGATGACGTGTCGCTGGGTAGGCTTAGCTCACCAAGGAATCTTCGTGACTCACAGAAGGTTCTCGGGAGGACTGTGCGGGGTGGGACTTCCACCGTGGTGTAGCGGAACACTTTACAAGCACGATGGTGTAACTCGTAGGTCACTGGGGGTGGTTGAACCGCACTTATTGCGGCAAAAACACAGAACCAACGTGAGCGCCATCCATACTAAGCAAAAACGCCAGTGTGTACGAGATTTCGGCACACGTTAAAGATTCCCAGGCGGTCAAAATTAATCCGGAGCCCTCCACTACGGCCCGCCTCATCGCCTGCGTTGCGTAGGCGCGTTTTCCCCATAAATCAATCAATCAATCAATCAATCGAATCGCAGGGTACCTAAGCCCATCCGTAAACCCCCGCGTACTCGTCCGTTATTGCTCACGGAACCACGTTCGCTCAAGGTACGTGCAGCAGCGCAAAAGACGTCACTCAAGGAAACAAGGTTGCGTGGAATTTGCCCCCCCCCCCCCCCCTCCTTTTTTTTTTCTTGCGACACAAAGCAGCGCATTTCTCCGCCGGCGCAAGAAAAGGCGCGAAAAGAAACAGACTAATCAGATGAAAGAAGAAAAGATGGGTCTAGGGAACGTTACGCGCGCAATGGTCCGTGCTCTTTCATCTCGCTACGCCTCTCCGTTGTTACCGACTTTCCTTTGAGAACACGCTTAGCGGACGCTCCTCCCGTTTGCCTTTGAGCCATATACAACTCCCCTTACTGGGACACACGGCGCGAGTGCGTGCCTCAGCGTTCGGCAGCGGCGGGCGGCCTTCCCTAAAAAGCCTGCGGCTTCTTTTCCCCGAGTTCTCGTTCTGGAATTCTCCGGCGTAGGTCCGCTTCCTTTGTTTGCGCAGTCTGCAAATTAGTTCGTCGAGCTCCGTGCCGAGAAAGCCCAATGAGAGCGCGCCCCACGGCGGGTGGGGAGGTGAAATCGATATTCAAACAAGGACATTTGTTTTTCTCCAACTCCCGTCCCCGCCTATCCCCTCTCTCTCCTTCTTTTACTTTTTCCCCCCTTCTCTGCCCTTCAAGACAGCTTCTCGTGTTCTTGCTCATTACTCTTTCTCCATCTCCGCTTTCGTCTTCTGTTTCGTCCGATTTTATTTCCGAGTCCCACAATGCCGCCACGGCCACCATTACCGTCCAACGGACTTTCCTCTTCGGCGTTCCCATTTCCTTTCCTGTCACTCACCTCACTCCTCCCGGACCGCCGCTCCGCATTCGCTTCTCTTATTTCGCCGCCTCTCGGCAGCAACGTCGATGATTCCTCGCCTTTCCTTCCTTCGCCGCCTTCGTGAGTGCGCCTCTGGCCGATTACTTTAATGCTTTTCTCCTCCGACCGGTTCGTTAAAGGTGGCGCGCAAATATTATCGACCCACGCGCGGGGCGAAAGTAAACGTTCCGCGGAAGCAGCACCGAGCACGGAACGTCCACCGCGAAACGAAAACAAAACTAGGCAAAATCGGAGAGTTCGCGGAGCAAGGCCATGCCGTATACGTCCCCTCCCCGGACAGTTTACGTCCCCTAACGGGAAGCTCGTAAACAGCGGGTGTCGAAGCAGGACGCGCGCTCGGCTCGCTGGCCCTTCGGGCGACGAGGAACCAGGCGAGACGCTGCCGGAGGAACAACGTGCCACTAAATCTAACGAAAGGAAGCCCCGGGGGCAGTAAGGGCGAGGAGGAAAGAACGTAAACATAGCGAAGTAAACAGGACGCGACGTCCCCGTATACGCAGGTGCGCCCGAAATAAATAAAGGGTCTCGCGGCGTCGCCCGCGCGCGTCATTATTGACGCCAGAGCGTCCGCGTCGCAGGAGACACGTTTCGGACACTCCCCCGTCACGTGGCCTCATCGAAACCGCGCGGGACACCGCACGCCGAACGTGGGAAAGGACCGCCGGCGGGTATAGGCAGTCCCAGCAAGGCACGTCCACAATAAAAGCCGCTAAGCAAGTGACGAACTGGAGTACCCAACGAAGATAAAAGAACGTCACGTCAGGGGCCATTAGTGCGGGAAAAAGTAGGGAAGCAAAGCGAAAGGTAAGTGAATAGACGTGCATTAATGGAGAGAGAGAGAGAGAGAGAGATAGAGAGAGAGAGAGAGAGAGAGAGAGAGAGAGAGAGAGAGAGAGAGAGAGAGAGAGAGAGAGAGAGAGAGAGAGAGTGTAGAATAAAAACACGGTAGTATCGTGATAAATTGAAATACGAACAACAGAGCGCGTGGCTTTTAGTACATGCCGCGTATGAGCAGTGCGAACAAGCGACCAGAGTTCGGGTCCAACTTTGATATGGAAAGATCGTCGTTCGGCGTGCGAGCGTTTTAGTTTTTCTTCCCACCGCGTTCGGCGCCCGCTCACACAAGCGTTAGCTAACTTTGTTGCTGCGATGAGTGAAAAGGGCGAACAAAGCTATGTTCTTTTATTTTTATTATTTCGTGCTGAGCGCCCAACGGTCGATAGAAATACGATGGTCTTTCCATATCAAGGTTGGTCACGAACTCACGTAATTTGTTCGCACTGCGCATACGCGGCCTGTCGCCAGAATGCGCGGCATGTACTGAAAGCCACGCGCTCCGTTGTTCGTGTTCCAATTTGTCACGATAGTACGTCATGCAAAAGCTTACCTACTCACTTCATCAAGACACATGGAATAAAGAGTAAAAATGGCGAGTGAGGAAACACAATCGAAGAGAATACGGCAATACCGGTGGCACTGACAGGAGTTGCGTCACGGCGGGGAATTCAACAGGGACAGAAAAAAGCCACGCGAGGGGAAAAAATACACCCGGTGAGACTCGGCCCGCAGAGACCGCCGTCTCTGAAACCCATATATTTCCCCATTTACATATTTTCGCGCCCGCCAGACCCTCGTTAGCATTTATACCGTTTTATCCTCCTCAAGCACACTGCCCTTCCCTCCCCCTCCCTTTCCACGCGGATGCGCGTATATGTAGATCGCGCTGGCAAAGCTCGGGGCAGCATGGCAGCCAGACGAACAAACGGAAATGCCGAACAGCCAAGAAAAATGAATTCGAACGAGAACAAACCCCCAGCTCATGGGGAAAAAAAGTTGTACACCGGCCCTCAGCCTCCACAGTGCAAACGAGATGCTGCGCTAGATGATCCGCGAAGGAGGTAGTGCTATACTGCAGCGCGCACGAATAGAGTCCGTCCTTCACGCCAGTGCCGCCGGATGCCGCCATCACCGCCGCGACGAGGACAGCTGCCCAGCGTGCCTGTCTGGAGTGGAGAAGCCGAGTTCCGCCTTTTCCAAGAGATTCCCTTCTGCTTTTGAGTGGCGCCGCGTCACTCAGCCAAAGGCCCGATCTCCACTGCACAGCGGACGTGCCGAATGCGGCGACCCTGCGTTCCGGCGGCATACCTCTCACGCCTGCCGCCGCCACTTGGAAACTCGTTCACGCTTTCCCCCCGAGCACCGCTGCCAGACGGGAAAGCATCTCGGGCGTCTCGGGCGAGAGGAGCCGGGTGAAGTATACGGATAGCGCATAAATCATGCCTGGGGATGACAAACGCGCACACGACGTCCTCGTGCGGCGGAGCCATAGACGACGTGGCAGACGGAAGGCGCAGCCGGGATCGCATGTTGTGTACGCCGGGGGAAATGACTCCGCCATCTCGCCCACCCTCTTCATGGCGCCTTGTTTCTGCTCCCTCGGGGCACCGCGCTCACCGGCGCACTTCGCTTTAGCGCTGCAGATTCAGCGCGCTCTGCGGAAGCCTAAAAGCGGACACGGGCGCCACTTGACTGACTTCTGCTAGCCGAGACCTGAGGGACCCTGGGTGCGTCGACGCGAGGAAGGAATTTTCCCAGCATTTTGACGTTAGAACACATGACCGAACAACAAAAATATACCAGTTGGAAGTGCTTAGCGCAGGCGAGATTTCGTCGCCACCTAGAAGACGTCCGGTGCTGTTGGCAACTTTATTTATTTTTCTCTACATGTGCGTACAGACCCTATCGTGCTTCAACAGAACCAGAATACTTTGTCTTCCGGGCATTATTCTCATCCTCAGCTGAACAAAAATGGGTAACGCAAGGCCTTACACCTCGCACGCTGCGGAAACACTGCGTCCCCGCTTGGGACCAATGCACGAACGCGCTCACTCGCCCTTAAACGCCACTAATAAGCGCTCGCTGCTGCATACTGTCAAAAATGTCAACCCACGAGGACCCGCACAGGGAATATACAAAGGAATAGCATTGCCCCTCGCCGTAGGCTAAATTGCGCAAAAAAGACCATGCGTATGCCTCCCAGTTGGTCACCGTAAATCGGCCGCAACTGTGCGACAATATTAAGGGCCAACTCCATCCCTCCATGACGCCTAAGTTCGGCATCTGTTCCGCACTCTGTTTGACTACAACCATTCAGGTCATACCGCAAAACACTTAAAACTCGCACTATTGGTGGATAATTTACAGAAGGGGCCGATGCCATAATACACTTCACCAATCCCACACACATAGTATTTAACGACTCCAGACGAAGTACGGATCGGAATAAATGCTTACACCTGCCTGCCAGAACTCCAAATGGACATTATATACACTAGAGCGCAACACAGCATCCGGCCATACTCCCATTACCTGTGGCGTGCTCCGCAGCAAATCGTATGCCTCCTGCAAAATCTTCTCGACCGTATCAACCAATCCTCGCAAACGGCAAATATATCCCCCCGGAAGAGGTCTTATAAGATGCCCATGTAGTTCTCCCCGAGCCTAACGAGCCCCAACCTCTCCGAATAGCCTAGGCCTTGTCTCCCTCACTGCGTGCGTGGGAAAACTATCGGAGAAAAGGCTACTTGCCCGCCTACGACGACACAATGAGACTAATAAAATTTTCAGTTCAACTGTGATAGGATTTTGCCGGCACGCTAGCACACGCGTATTAGCACTCCTATTATTCGAATACGCCTACACGCGCGTAGGCGTATTCGACCGCATACGCCTACACGCTTTAATAGGAGGCTGCTACAAACTTTGCGTTCAACTCCGAACCACCTCCGGATTTGGCATTCGCAAAGCCTTGGACAATGTCCTCGTGCAACTATCGTCCACAGGGGTCCTATCCTGTTACGTCAACAACTGCCTTTCCAATCGGACCATTCGCAATCTGGGACCCAACGGCCACTAACTCCTCCCAAACCAGACACCAGAGGAGCACATCAATTACCCCCCATTCCTCCGCTCTGCAAGGCGTCTGAGGCCCACCCGACCGTTATTAACACTTACTGGCAGTGGCCTCGCGCACACCAACCCCTTTCTTCCCCACGGACACCCTTTCCCTCCCCGTCCTCCTCATTTCTGATCCCGCTGGGACGCTCCACCCGAAAGCATCGACGGTATCCAACGACCTCGACTGGTCTAACACATTTAAGTACATCCTGGAGCCAGCGTCTCTCCTCCCCATCTGCCTATCCCGCCCCCAATCTGATCACATCCTACCTACGACCAGACTGGGACCATAACAACACTTTTCAACACATAACAACACAAGAACAACACGTAACAACAACCCAGTGTCGAAAATAAACTCCTCGCGGAACCAAACTCCAGTTTTCAGGAGAGGTTGGGCAAACCCACGTTGCTTAAGCGAGTTGGGGCCCTTCGCAAGAGAATGGAAGAGGGTATTGCAGTAACATCTTTGCAAGAAAGTGGGTAACGGTTCCAAAAAAAAAAAAAGCACCAGTTTGCGGTGTTTTTTTTTTTTGTCACGGAGCCCTAATTAACGAAAAATAAAAACACAATGACAAAACGCGTGCTTCCATCCCCCTACAGCCTACATATAGCAGTGAAAGTGCATGCATGGTATTATAGGCCGGTTCGTTGTACAGCCGGTAAAAGGCTTGTCTATAACACAGCGTTCGTACTCTCCGCCCTATCCTGCCCCGCCGGAGCGGGATTTGAATAAAACTACCGCGGAATTCTGAAGTCGTAGCCCTTCGCTTTTGCCTCCGAGATGTTTAGAACGAGTATGTTTCGGCAGTTTTCGGATGTAGCTGGCTGAAGTTGAAATCGCTGTTATAGACAAGCATTTTACCGGCTGTACAGCCGCAGTAGGTGCTGCCGCAAACATGTAAAGAGAAGCCCTGACTTTGTTACCAAACAAATTTGTACCGAAAAACGTGTCAGACGTAATTACTCAGTTAATAATAAAAACTTACTATTAACTATGTCATGCATTTTAAAGCAGTCACCACCATGCAAGCACCCCCGCGAGTGCGCAGCGTTCGTCACCGCACCACCCAAAATAACGAAGTTGAACGGGCAGAAAAATGCAGATACGATAGGTCATGCGCTAAACCCGAAATATTACGGTTCCCACCGAAGCGTGACTAAAACCATTCCCCGCGCCGGCACTCCATAATCCGCCACAATGGCAGGACTTCCGCCTAGAACTTTGACCCTCGTATGTAGATTCGAACGGAAACTACCTTTTCGGCGGACCGCCAGAATTTACGACTTTCTTTAAGCAAAAAAAAAATGAATCAATTTTTTTGCATAGCGCGGAAACAAACGTTACTGCCGTATTTACGTATTTACTTATTTAACCCCTGTTCTATAACGCGGCAACAACGAAATACAAACAGAGCTGCCAAATTTGCAAAGCCGCGTTCGAACAAAAAAAAAGCGTACCTGGGCATGTACTGGCGATTAAGAAGCGAAGAAGAAAAACAGCGAGCTAAAAAAAAAAGAAAAAGAAACCACGAAGAACGACCCCGGGTTCGCACCTTGGCCTCACGCTTCACGCCGGCAAACCGGCGAAACAATGTAAGCGCTTAGCAGTAGCAACGGAAAGAAAACGAGTGGTAAAGCCGACGGCGGTGATGACAGTGCCGGTGCGACGTCAGAGCGTGCTAAATATCTTATGGCGTGCCCGAGCGCACGCAGGCAGCAGCGAGGCACAAACACCTCCTTGGCGTTCATTTGCATGCGCGGCCTTTTGTCCCCGCGTCGTCGTTAGCAAGAACGGCACCGGCTGTGTAAGAGAGCGTGCCCGACTGGCATTCTCCGTCCCGCCGGGCGGGACACTTTTCAATAGCTTGGAATTTGGTCGCAATAAAGGGGCGTCTTCAGCGGCGCGTGGCATGATGGCTGGCAAGAAAAGTTCCGCCTTTCTTTGTTTTGCGCTGAAAAAGTTGTGACGGGCAACTTTCGAGCACACGCTGTGCGCTTGTAAGATAAGTCTAGCGAGAAATCAGTCAGCGATGAATGCATGAACTGCTAGCGGGCGCACGCGCGTCGGCGTAAGCCGTCGCCACTGGAACAACTACAAATATTATACCCGGCTGATTGTTTCACTTATTAGCTCAGAAACCAGAACTCCCACGGTACCGATGACGCGACCATGAAAAAGCGCATGCTCTAAGCTAGGAAAAAACTAAATAAACTTCCTTACGTTTATATATTAGTAATCTATTTCAACAGCAGAGCTGCAGGCGGTAGCTAAGCAAGCCTGAGTCCGTTCTTACGCAAACCAACCCATGGTGGTTTTGCGCGCCGAAGCTACACATTGGCAACGACGCGTGCCTAATGGATGGCTCCGGATTAATTTTGTTACATTTGGAGATCCTTAACATCCCCCGAAATCTGAGCAGACGGGCGTTTTCGTTTTTCGCGCCCGTCAGAAAAACGGCCGCCGCGGCAGGGATAAAACCCGTCTACTCGCGCTCGGCGGTACAACACCGTATCCACTGAACCACAACTGCGGGGGTTACGCAAACCAGGGAGCGACATAATAAAGAAGGAAACGCGTCTCCTTTGCAGATAAATGGGCGAGAACGCTTAAGGCGTTACGTAACCTGGCATTATGCACGATGGCCCGACGGAGAAACGCTTGTAAATAGCGGAAGCAGGGTGCATACATTACGACTTCTACGTAGACTTTAGCCGCTGTTCGCTGGTCACGTGACAGCCAATGATACATTATGTTTACTTAGCTATTAGTAAAAATGTGTCCACACAGATGATATAAACAAATGCTCAAGCTTTGCGCCCCACTAAGAGCAACCTACTCAGGGGCCACAGCCCGACAGGTCGGAAAGGGCCTGCTGTTTACATTGTAGCGTCGCGGCACATTTCCGTTTTTCGTCTCCGCGTGCTGTAATCGTACAAAACGAAATACCAACAGCAAACTGCAGCATTTCAGAACGCAATAGAGCTAATCGAACGAGTGGGCCATGATAGGGCGTCATCATCAGGAATGAAGCAACCCGATATTCCGTCCAGTCTCCAACGAAAGTTGCCCTTACTAGTTCACTTCTTATCTGCATGGCTATACTACAGCTTGGAGACGCCTTTTCGAAGCCACTTCTGTCCCTGATTATTTTTTCTTTTTCGCAAAAAAATTCATCCAACTGGCGTGGCTATTGGGCTTTAAGCAAAGCAATATGTTCGCGGATACAAGGCCCGACAAGGCTGTCGTTAGCGTGATCGTTTTGCGCGTTTAATCGCGATGTTGCGGATAGCTTCACTTGAAAATATCGAGGAAAATTTCAAATTATCAACCAGCTAAGCTGTTAAAGTACCAATGAAAATAATATTACAAAATGAATGCAGGCGCGCTTGAAATTGTACTTTGACAACGTTTCGTTTACGAGCACATTATTCAGGCGAAGTCTCAACGAGTGCAAAAAAGCAAGACACTATCGTTTCTAATTCGTGATTCAGCATTTTTCTAAAATAGTGCGCTACATGAAACTTCTACGTACCGCAGTTTTATCCCAGCAGACAAATGTGGTGCTGTCCGTACTACGGCGGAAATGGCTTAGGAGCGGCGGCTTCGTGCTGTTTTAAAACTGCTACCAACAGTTATACATGATACCTGCTCAGATCCACACGGTCATGCAGTCGCATGAGCAGTCAAACATCATGTAACTTGTTTCGGTATAGTTCCAAGAAAACACAAGCTACAGCAGGTTTTTGTAATCATACTCGTCCCGTAAAAACTTCTGTATTGGCACCAGAAAAAAATGCTTAATTGTTTACAACTTCTTCGTGAACTAATTAAAACGAGTAAATGAAACTCGGCGTAAGGATACAGTTATTTTGTGATGCAGTGGTACTACCATATTTTTCAAGGTACCAACATTAAGAGCTACAGAGCACTCAGGAGAAAGTCGGCTTCACCGCAAAGCGTATGTTGCTTACGGGCCGTGCCACGAAGAAATCCATAAAAGTGATCCGTACATAGTTTCGCTGTAAAATTGCTGCCGCACTGAAGAATCGCATCTGTTAAACTTCCTAACGACGCAAGCATAACTGAGACTACATTGTCATGCGCACATATTTATCGCTTCAGGGCTGTAAGTTCGTTGGCAACACGGCTTAACATCACAGCAGTCTAGTGGCTTTGAAAAGCGGAATGCAACAACAATGCATTCATCGTCATCGCAGCGAACATTGTAAAAGGCAGTCTCCTACAAGAGAGCGTTTGTGCCTGTAGAGCGTGCTTCACCTTTGACAACAGTGCAATGAGACAGAAACACACACAAAAAAGTGGGTGTGAGTTCCCATTTACTCTCCAATTCATAGACCTAGAATGTAAATATGACAACCAAACAATTCAATTCTTGTAGGGGTGATTTTTTTATGCAGTTGATTTTATACACCGCTTCCCCCTCACAAAACAACAACATCATTGCTGCTTCCGTGCCTGCCGTGAAAGACACCTACACTTGTAAACAAGATATGGGGGTGATAACTACACTCCTTGTAAACTTCAATATAAAACACCGATTTTTCCGGCGTAAAATGAAATCCGTCCTTCCGAGCCTCTCAAGGATCACTGCCAAGCACGCTGAAAGCACGCGCTGTAGAAAAGAACATAAATCTATTTTACGATCATCCGTACTCAAAACCACAATACACTTTCGCCTATCAAAAGTGTTATAATATATAAATCGAGTCACTGACGAATTCACAAGAAAACAAGCCTGCAAAGAACAAGACACACGGGCCACACTTACTCAAACATAGTGCAGTGCTATTTCGATGCATTCGAGGGTATGGTGGAATGCCCGGAGCTGTTGCAAAGGACAAGGATATGTGCGAGAGAGATTCTGCACAACTGATGGCAAGAGAAGAGGGGGAGGAGGTTTCTTCATCGCTTCCCTGACTGTTTGCAAAGAGCAGTGAGTCAGATGAGCACAGAGCGACCGAAACGCAGCCGGGCATACACGGTCATCTAGGTTGCCTGGCGTTGCATGTGATATTGCGTTAAAGGGTGAAAGTAGGCGTCAAAGGTACGTATTGCGCAGCCCGTTCCACCAAAAATTCGCGAAGGTACCCGGAAATCGGAGCGCAAAAAACTATAAAATGTTTTTTATTGAAACAGGAACGTATAGCAAAAAAAAAAAAAAAGCAGGGCGGGGGTTTCAATAAAGTGTACCAGGACCTGCGAGCCCGAACCAAGAGAGCGTTGCGGGCTCCCTGGAAGAAAAGTTCTACTATCAGTGTTTTCTCTGCCACCGTCCACTCAGTTGTAACCCAGCGAAAGGGCAAAAAAATAAAATAAACCTATGCTTTCAAGCAGACTGGGAACGACGAGCGGGCAGTTTCTGGGTGCCAGCCAAAGGCACCCAACACTGCCGATCACGCGATACGAGTCGGTCCCGATTTTTCCCTCTTTACCGTTTTGAGATAGTGCGCCGTCCAGGCGCGCGGGTCCACAAGGGGGGAAAAAATGAAAGAGGCCAGCAGCCGGCGAGATGTATATCCTCCACCCATCGGCTCGACGTCGTATACCTGTTCGCGCGCACCATCACACCGGTCCCTATAGATTCGCTCCCTCTTTCCCAGGCAGGAAAGAGATTTCCTGGCAAAGGAGATTTGGTCTCCCGAACACCGGGCTTTCACGGCCGGTTTGTAGGCCGTGAAAGGGAAGGCACAGAAGGAGAACCCTACAAACGTGCCGCCGAAAGAAAAAAAAAAAAAACAAAGCTCGCGCGTCAGGCTAAAAAGGAAAGGTGATTCGAGATACAACAACAAAGGAGCCGCACGAGCGGCAATAAAGCTGACTGCGAGACGTTCATGCGCGCTGTCTCACCAGGAGAATATATTGCTGCCCGGAGCGCGACCAGGCAAAAGAGGCCCGGGCTGGTGGCCCAGGCGTGATGGAAAGAACGCGCGCCGTCTCTCATGGTTTCGACTCCCCCCACCCTCGACCAACGCAACTATTCTTTTATTCTGAGCAGCCCCCCGTAGAGCGATCTTTTGTTTGGCCTCGCCAGGGGGCCGGCCAAGTGGACCCACGACACGAAACAAGCAGCAAGCGAACAGCAGTGCCTCGCCCGAGGGATCCCGGGGGAAAATAAAACGCATAGGGAAACCGTCGGTCCGAGAAAAAAAAGCAACAGGATTCCTAGCCATCGCAGATGGGGAGAAAAGGGACCGGGCAGCAGCTCCGAACGGCGGCCAGCGCAGACAACCTTGTCCGAGATAACTGTACCCCTGAGTGAGCAAAATCAACAGGAGTGGAGGCTGGAAAAGGAAATACGGCGAATGCAAAGTTAGGTTGGAGGGAAATGGAGCATGAAGCCTTGAAAAGCTAAGGGGAGACCTGGAGTAGGAAGAATAGAAATAAAAGCAGCAAAAGAAAAAGTAAAGAGCATGAGAAGGGAAAGAGAAAAATACACCCGTTGAATTACAGAGAAAACCCCGTCTGCTTACTAAAAAAAAAAATTTACGTATCTCGACGAAGTGAATCTTGACGAGTGGGCGAAGCACTGGGGATCGTTCTTACCGTAAATAACCCGTGGCATTGCCAACTCGCGCATGTAAATTAGTGACAACGCATGTGTACAGTATAGACAATTCCAATACAATCCAATCCGATACAACTCAATTTAACCCAATCCAAACCAATCCATCTCAATCCAATGCTGCTCGCGCATGCGCAACACTGTGTACACGGACGCCAAGCCCCGGAAAAAGCGAGGTCCTAAGGTGCTTCGCCCATGAAAGGAGGTGGGGGAGGGGGGGGGGGGAGATAAATGTACAAGAAATGGGAGAGGCGAAGCCGCGGCGTTCTCTGAGAAAACGTTCAGGTGAGAAGGTAAATCGTCGGCCGGCTACGCGCAGGATGGACTGGAATTTAGACACAGGGAATATGTCCGCGAAATGAGAAGGAACCAGCGCTGCCTATAAGCTTGTGTTTCGCTGTAGTAAGCATGATACTGCAGTGCACGCATTTACCTTCCACAAAGACTGGCGGCGGCAGCCGAGTCGACGATAGCGATACCACTCGAGCTGCGAAGGAGTTTTCCCCTAAGCGGATAATACTTCAAAACGATATCCCATACGTTCTCGCGTGAAGCTTGAGCTGAGTCGGCGTGGGAAACAGCTCTCAGAGACGCTCTTCGGTTTACCACTCCCGCACGGTTCGCCAGCATTGTGGATATCCTGTGCTGCGTTTTTTAAAGCGAAAGCTTTCTTGGTGGGACGGATGGCGTCCTATCAAAAAACTAATGCATTTCCTCGTAGACCCATCGGTCGACCGAACAGCTCTGATAATATCTTTGGACACACGGCGCGTGCGTGAAGCCGGGCGTCCGTTGTGCCAGAACTGTTACTCGAAAATCTCGAAAAAGGAACTATTAAACAAGACAATACACGTACCGATAATAAAGAAGGGGTATAATGGTCTACCTTTATATCATAAACCACGTATCGCTATACATTTAGATCGGCCACAGGTGCGTTTACTCAATGCGCAAAATATCGTAGCATGGGGTCGTTCTCGGTTCGCGATTGTGGTCCTTGAAGGTTTGACGATCGAATGAACGCAGTTTTAGCGAAGGTTCTGACGCTCTTTTGACGCACTTTTGATGACAGAAAGCTTCCGCGCTTCTCCCAACTTTTTTTTTATATAAAAATGGGATGGTAAAGTTTTTTTAAAAGCGAACGTAAAACTGCGACTGCAGGACTTCCATTTATCTACGCGGCTTTATTGCTAATACTATTACTTTCCAAACCATAATAACAAGGAGGGGAAACACGATATCTTTTTTTTTTTGTTCATTAGAACACAAATATAACAGCGATCGATTGCTCAGCATCCAGACGTTTAGGTCATGTTGAGACACCGCAATGCAGATGTTAGCAGCTGAGCTAAGAATAACGGTTCAGAAATAAACAGTGAATGTGTTAGGGGTAATTTGTAGGTCGCATTCACTGAACGTAAAACACTCCGAGGACACTTAAGCCCTTCTTATGAGCTGTGAATGCGAACGCATCACTGCCCAAATGAACGACACTGAGTGCTCTTTAGAACGGGTATGCTGATTTACCGTTATATAAAAACCTAGCCTTGCCACGTTACCGGTGCATTTAACAAATACGCTCTCCGGACACTCCAGACAAAAAACCACGTCTAAACGGGCGGTTTCAGCCAAGCATGCGCTTACTCAAGTTTACCTGCGATGCCGAAACGTAACTGCGTAGCCTATGGGCGGGCACCAACCAGACTTGGCAACGCGTAGTGCATCACCCACGGTCGCAAGCGTGGGTAACGCTTCGAAGAAATGTAGACAGCAAGGTCAAGATGCGGACATTGCTCAATTGAGAGGGGAAAAAAAGGAAGATTGGGAGGAGAAGAAGCCTGAGCAGTGAGCTCCCTACCTCGGCAAAGTTGGCGCGGCTCACTCAAACTCACTCACAAATTTATTTTGGAATCACCACTCGCTCAAACTCGGACTCATTGCTGAGCAGCACATCTGCGCTCAATCAAACTCACAGTCAGCGCAAAACTCAGAACTCACTCGGCCTCAAAACTCAAAATGAACTCAAAACTCACTGTGTACTCAAAGCTCAAAATGGATTCAAAAATCAAAATGAACTCAGAACTCAACACTACTCAAAACTCAACCGTACTCAAAACTCAAAATGAACTCAGATCTTATAATTGACTCAGAACTCATTCGTTCTCCGGCGTACTGAAACTCAGTCGGGCTCCAACTCTTGGGCTCACTCGGCCCAAACTCACTCAAGCTCAAACTCACCATGCCACACTAGCCTCGCGCTCACTCAAACTCAAACTCACGCGTGAGTTTGAGTCCAAATGAATCTGAGTGAGTGGACTAATGAGTGAGTCCGCCGACCTTTGGCACTGAGCTCCGAGCATCCAGCAGCAGCAGCCAACAAACAGCGGCAGCAAAACACAGGCGCGCCTACGCCCTCACCGAGACGAGGAAAAAAAAAAAAGAAAAGCGGAGGCGGTACATTGCGTCCCTTTTGGGGAGTGGCAAGATCAACCGAGCGACATGCAATACAAAAAGCCGACGTTGAACGGCCACTCCCGAAGCGTCAAGTGTCCGTGCTGCTGCAAGAAGTTTCTGTCCTGCGCCTCGCATCCATCGCGTGCGAGGCGTCGCGGGGCTACACGCTATCGGCTTCCGCGGCCCAATTTCCCGAGCGATCAGGGAACGGACAGCGTCACCCCCGACGGCCTGTCGCGGACGCAAAGGGGAAGCCCCGGCAGGAAGTGCATCCGCCCGTTCCCTGTCCGGGCCCTCATCCGGGCACCCCTGTATCGAATGTCAGCCATCGCTCCGATCGCCCCCTTTTCTTCTCGTCCCGGAGGAAGCGCCGAAGCCTGTCCCGTCGCGTGCCACCGTTTCGGCCATATTCTGTTTCTGCCTGTCAGCCGCCGCTTGACCGGCCCCTCGGGAAACGAAAACCCTTCGGATTCACCCATCCGCGTTTGCCAGAGGTGTCGCCTACAGTAGAGCCCCGTTGACGTATATATTTTCCCGAGCAACGGAGAACTTTCTCAGTTTCAGAACTTTCAAGAGAGACAGGAAATGAGTGCTTCCGGTACACTGTTCAAAGGAGGAAACAATGTTCCTCTCGTGGAACATTTATGCAATACTCGAAACATGTTTTTCGGCTGCCCGCACGTTAAATTTTCGTCATCGAATTTCCCCGCGCTTTAAATACAGCTAATTGACCCTGAAAAAAAAAAAGAGTTGAGAGTTATAAGCGTGGCGACAGGATGAAATAGGTAAAATATAAAAGTGAGAGCTACGAAAAGGTGGGGATGGATAAAAAGAGGCTAAACGGCGAAGTTTTCCCGCACCTCGTACCACAGCGCCCCCTTCCCATTTCGAGCTAACAAGGCTTAAACGCGCGCTGCTCGCCTCCTCTCTCTCGCGGCATTAGAGCTCAGGACACGCATATTTCCCGGAGTTCCTGGCTACAACCTAACGTAGCCTCTTGCAACATAGAAACGCAAAATAAACTCTATAACCAGATCGTACGCTTCGAAGCCTTCCACGTCACACTGCACGCCAAGCCATTGGCTCAGACGTAACCCATCCCGAATTCCAAATGTTAACGCTTGTTTTAAAGCAAAGCTGTACTAATCTTGCCGAGCGGTTTCGCCGTCGCGGTAAATTTGACCTTCATTTGACCGAAGCTGCGCCGTACCCTTGGCAACGCATCACGTAACTAGCCGGGCAGGGCTCCCCCGACGGCCGGGTCCGCTAGCTGCTGCCGCCGCCGCTCCCGGCTTGGCGCATGCGCTCTACGCCGCTGGTTCGCGTCTGACCACGTGACTCGCCGCGTGCGTGCGAGCTTGGCCGTGGATGAGAGCGAGGCCATGCCGTCTTCCCTGAGCGTTGCGCGGGAGATGGGGGCTTTGAGCCGTCGTCTGCAAGCGGCGTCTGACCATCCCGCGCATATCGCCCGGAGAGCCGTTGGGCTCGGACAACGCCGGAAGCGGGACCACAACCGTAGGCTTTCGACAATAGTATAATAATTACAGCTAAATCGAAGGTAAACCAAGTGAAACTAAGGGTGCGTTCCAATTTACCCGTTAAACGGCTTTGTTGCCGTCTTCTCGGACAGTCCGCCATGTTAAGCTCAGTTCCAGTTTGAACGAGGCCGTCAACGAAGACTGCTTCGCGGAGACAACATCGAAGTCAGCAACGACGCAGGCTACCTCCTGTCTAAACTAATAAGTGATGCCAGCGCCACGTTTTTTTCGTATTAATGTTGTTACAAACTCACTTGTTCTTTTATTGAAATATTTCGTATAAGTTACTAGTGGTGAAGGTGCTTTTGATTAATTTTTAAAGCGCGAATGTTTATATTATTAACGGCAAAATTATTTACGGAACCTGCGGCTTACGTTCAACACGAGGTCGTCGTCTGCGTTGGTGACCGCTGTGTCGTTCCAATTCGTCTTCCTTTAGACGTGTAATTAGGCTGCTCCATAAGCTGTCTACCAAGGTGTCCGCGAATTGGAACGCAGCCCAAGACTTAACCAGGCTAAGTCAAGCTTTCGCATTGCATATCCAACGTTAACTGAGCTAAGCCGCAGCCACTTTGTTTCAATACTTCCCCGCTGCCGCCAGCAAAGTCACCGCGGATGACGATCCAATACTAACGCGACTCTCTTGTCATTAAGCCAGCGTTGATACACCACAACCACGCTAACCCGCCATCCAATCAGGGCTGTCGGATCGGCGTCACTGCGGCCACACAGTATCGCGAGAAATATTGCCCTCTGCGGCGGCCATTAGGCGGGCATCCGCGGCCGCTGCGATAATGATCATATGCGCCGCGCGATCGGCCTGACGCTCCGGCTGTGCGCACGCGTCCTGGGCCACTCGGGAAACCATTTGTCACCAGGCGCGACGGACCGCAAGATACACTGCGGCGGTAACGGCGGAGGCTCGAGAGAGCGGCCGCCTAAAAAGTGGCTCCCCACGCGAGAATGCTGCTGAGGGAACTTAAACCCGCGGCGCGCGTCTCTCCTTGCTTTCTCCTCATTTGTCTTTCCAGAAAGTTTCGTTTTAAATATTTTGCGCGCGGAAGATGCACGTCGTCTGTGAAGCGCACCGTAGTGGAATGATGTGGATTCATTTTGACCACCTCGGGATCTTTAAAAGGGAATAGGAGGCAAAATGGGATTTTTTCACGTTTTAACACGAAAGTGTTTTATTCCGAGATTTACGAAGATTTCACTTACGTCATATGCGTCACGAAAATGACGGCAGTACACCTTTGCCGAAGCGATCCGCCAGCAGGACGTCGCTCGCCGAGCACACCCACAAGACCGCCCACGACCCAGAAATTATGCTCAGCTGCAGATTTCGCTGCACATTTCGCTTTCGTGTTTTACCGATTCCTATGACAGAGGAATCAACCACAGTTTTTTAAACATTTTACGCGCGGCAGAAGCACTCCGTCTATGAAGCGCGCCGTTGTGAAAGGATGCGGATTTATTTTTACCCCCTCAGGATCTTTAAAGGGGAATAAGAGGAACAATGCGAATTTAGTTCAGTACTAGAAAGACTGCATTGTGCCAATAACAATGATATCAATGTTAGCGCAAACTTCAAACAGATAGCCTAAATGTTGAGGAGAACAGATGAAGCAGAGGCGACTTGCCAACCAAGAAAAACAAATACAAAGGCAAGTTACATCTCCGTTCCGCCCCCCCCCCCCCCCCCCCAAATGCCATGTACACCCTTTGTCAAAATTTTCTAGGCCAATCGTAAGCCATCTCGACCACAGATAATTCAAAGTATGAGCTTTACCTTTAAATGTGACATAAACATTTCATGACACTAAGAAAGAACAGTGTTTTCTAAGCTTTCGGGCATAAAACATTTCAGCCTCGCCGGGGACGTAAGCTTGTGCATTGAATTTTCAGCGGCTCACGCACTTTCGGCTTGGCCTAGAAAATTTTACCAAAGGCTACCTTCCGACGCTTAATCGTGCCGTTATTGATGCCAAGAAGCCAGAACCACCCAACAAGAATATGTGCTGTGCATAACCAAGGCAGCCCACCTACGAGTACTGAAAGTTTAATCGGGTATACTCCTAAGCGATGTTCGCTCCTGTCCCGTCGGGATTCGAAATAACCCAGCTTCTGCTCGTAAAGAGTGCTGAATAGTAGCACAAGTCTTAGGGGATTGCTGTTGCGGTAGCGTGTGCAAAAAAACTCATGTGATCAGAAGCTGGAATGGCCTCTCCTCAAGTTCTTCCTCAATATTGGCAACAGCAGGATTGCAATGCTCATCCCCGCCGTTATGGCTCAGTGGCTAAGGCGTTGTGCTGCTGAGAAGGAGGACGCGGGTTCGATTCCCAACCACGGCGACCGCTCTTCTGATGGAGGCGAAAAGCAAAAACGCCCGTGTGTACGAGATTTTGGCGCACGTTAAAGATCCGCAGGTGGTCAAAATTAATCCGGAGCTCTCCATTACGGCGCGCCTCATCGCCTGCGTTGCGTCGGCGCGTTAAACCCAACAATCAATGAATCGCCAGTAAAGTGAAAAGGCAGAGGAGGAGAAACGGAAACTTTTTCACATATGGCCCATATTTTTACCACCCCAAAACGCTACTGCTCCGCCGATTCAAACACCCGTTTTTATTTTTAGCTGCAGACGCAGCGGAGTTGCATGCCCACCGGCTTCCACAACTTGCACAGCCTTTCATTCCCCCTCACACGCCCTAGGCTGCTATTTTTAGCCGCTGACATCAAGCCCGACTGGAAAAAAATGCTTTTCAGTTTTCTTTTCTTTCTTTTCTACACAGAACCCTGTTAACTTGCCAAAAAATCCAAGAATAGACTAAACAAAACTGAACCCGCGACCAGTTGAGCCATCAAAGAAACGTAACATCACGTAGAATGGATTAAGCCTCCGCATCGGTTTGAACCTGCAGTAGCTGCGAGAAAAACTGTAAATTTGGTTTCTCGCAAAACGGCTGCCTCAAAGCGGTAGCAAGTACCAAAATTCCGGGCCACCTGAACTAATGCGAAACCTGGGGAGGGGCGAAGCATAAGTGTATTGTTGGCGCCTTGGCGTTTTTTGCCCACGGAGATGAAACCGTTTCGGGCCGGGGGGGGGGGGTGGGGGGGGAGTAGAGGTATACAGCTTTGAATCACGAAGCGTTCTAGCGCGAAGCGTTAGAAAACGATTGTCCCGGTGTGTTCTTTTAGTACGTGTTATGTTCTAGCTCGAGGTGTTAAAAACGAGTGTCCCGGTGTTTTAGTACCGAGACCACATGACACTGCGACAACACGAGGCACCGACATCCCTAGTCCCTAAGGGGCTTCGCCACTAAAAGGGATTTCTTAATACTGGTTGCTTGGTATAATGAGATTTCATTTTCGTTCCACTTATAGTTTATTTAGGTGTGCGATCCAGTTGCACTTGTGCTGCCACAACAACGGCGAACACAGCAACCCGATTCCGACCTCCTGCGTATAAGTGAGTCGCCTCCCGCCACAGAGCAAAATCCCTTAGCCCTACCTACAACAGATCCCAAGTTAGCTCGCGGCGGCCACATCCCCTGAAACGGAGCCCTCAGCCCCGGCAACAATGTAACGCCCATTTCAGCCAGCAGCTCACGACTGCGCGACACTTCATGGAAAGACGGCTACTAAGCGTCTGTCGCGACAGCCGACTCGAATGCCGGGCCTTATCGACGCCACACGAGGCCTCCCCGAACGACCTCCATTCGCGCGCGAGGCGCATCTTGGGGGTCATCAATCATCGCGCTTGCCGCCGACTCGTCGATTCAATGCGCAATGCGAGAGCGCGAACACCTGGCTGAAAGCGGTCTCTCCACGCGCACACAAGGTAACGCACATTCGAGAGTGCCCACTTATGGCGAAACTGCTGCTCGTCAACGAATGGAAATACGGATGGAAATCGCGAAGTAAAAACGAGAAAAAAGGACATAGCGACGACTAAGCACGGAGGCTGAAAAGCGAGCGTACATACACCGCGCAGCTCGTCCACAGACATTGTCGTGCGATCCGGCCAGTTTCCCCTGCATAGGGGGTGCTGATAAGTAAGCGAGCCTTAAAAATGATCTGCGTAGCCTTGAATTACCGAGAGTATAGGTCAATTTGTCTATTATAAAGGGACCCTGCAACCCTTTCGATAAGCCCTTTCACTATTTCCTTCACTCTGAAACCGCTGCGAAAGCTATAGTTATCGCCAGCACGGAGTGGCACTGCGTGATTTGCTCGTCGCACAAGATACGACTTCCATTTCTGCTTTGTTTGAGTAGCTTTTTTTTTTTTTTAAGTTGCTATCGAAGAGCGTTCATTGCTGCAACTGAAGGAAAACCGGCCAACAGCCGCTACATGGTCTTAGTGACGTAATTCAAGCAGTCGAAGGACGTCAAAACAGGGAAAGAGAGAAAAATCTTTTGAGCGAGTTTACAAGTTATCTGATGGGCATAGGTACTAAAGGTACTTTGCGACCCCCTAATCTAAGTACTGGGTGTGTTGGGTGACTACGTTCTGCAAGCATTTAAGATTTCAAAAAAAGTTGAAACAAGTGTTGCAGGGTCCCGTTAAATGGAGAAGATATCAGCTGTGTGTGGTTGTAAGCTAACTTCTTTGCATCTAGAAAAGCTCAACGTCGAAGAGTACAGAACGATAATCAAGTTCCTGTTTCTCCAAGGGAAAGTGACCAAGGGTGAAATCACACAACGCGGCCAATTTCGAGTGACAGCGGGGCTCCATATGCTGCAGTTAAGCGTTGGGTTGCTAATTTTAAAACTGGCCACCCTGTCTCTGGGCCTGCCACTGTCAAGCCTACACTGACATGACTGCGCGGAGATGAAACGAATATCAGCCAAACGTATTGCTACACATCTGAGAACATCCCGTAGCGGAGTTGATGCTATTACCCGAAAAGAATTTAAACTGAGGCAGATTTGTCGCAAAGTGGACCCAACAACATTTTGACAACCGTGAAAGACATCTCCAAATGATTGGTCACACGAGGAGTGGAAATAAATTCATTTTCATGGACTTCAGGAGCTGTAAGACAGATGTCGTCTTACAGTGTGTGGTCTTCCCGCGGGAACATGCACAGTAGTAGGGCAGTTACAGCTTCCTTGTTAAATTTCTTTCTCTGGACAAGTCTAGATATTCATCGTGCACTCCGACAGCCACGCGCCTGCTTCATACCTTGCATCTCCAGGACATCCACTTTCACCTCTCTCTATCTTCGCTGACGCCGAAAGAGGAGATAATAAAAAATAATGCCCTGGCACGTCGTCGCAATCCAGTTATTGTGTCCCTTTTGTCTTCGTTATACCGTATACCTTCCCGTGACCTTACTCTGTTACAAGACAACAAGTGCACGTCTCTTTTCAAGCATAACCCACTTGTGACAGCAGACATCACGGCATTAGAGCAGTCAGATGGTAGCAGGCTTTGAAGCCACGCAGTTGTCATACTGCTTCCGACATGCCTATTTTTGTTGATCTTTCTGTACGCATCAGGTACGTAACCAGGGTCTGTCGCTACGGCGGTGCCATACACTGTAAGAGCTACTGTCGTTATTAACTTGTACCCGAGTATATAGCCCTACAGCGTCGGTCAGCTTTTTGCTTGACACGTTCGCGCTGCGGCTCCTGCACTGCGAGCTTGCCGCAGCTTCTTCCTTTCTCCTATTCGCCGAAGTACCCGGAGCTGGTTGGCGATTCTTCGACGCTGGTTATGATCATACTGACGCTTTATGCAATATGGAGGTAAGGCCTGAACTTGAGAGGCACCCAAAAAATGACTAGGCATTCTTTCTCGGTGAAAGGAACTGACCTCTGGTTTCGCGAGTATGCGAACGGCTTAAGAGACCGCGTCATCATCAAACCAAGGCTTCCTCTGGGCTAGAACTGATCGCAAACGAGCATCGCTGGCATTGATATGAAGCATTTGAAGGAGCAGTAGAGTCGAAATGCATCAATAGGGGGAAATGTAAATAGACCGCGTAACGAATCGCATCGTCCCAGGCAGATGACTACGCTCAGAGGCTGCTACCGAGGAGGTGAGTCAAATATGCGCTGACAGCGGCAAGTTTCCAAACGAAGCGGCAGAAATATAAATACCGGGATCTGAAGATGCGAAAGGTCTTCTGTGCGGCTGGTTTCGGGAATTCTGGCACCATACTGAGCTTGGCCTGGTCTGGAAAGAATCCATCTTTGTTGACGACGTGACCGGGGATCGTGAGCGGCCGAGCAACAAGGCAACGTCGTTCCTTTTTTTTTTTTTTTACGTTGAAATCCCCTTAACGACGGGAATGTCAGTATTAGTTCAGGGCGAACCACATGCGTCGGTAACTTTTGAGAAAACTATGGATGGGTGACCATGCAACGGTGCTACAACATTAGCGTATTACTTCAAATAATTGGTTGAGTGAAATTGGCTGCGGTATTGAAATTGGTGTTCGATTGGAATCGGTTGACTGAAACGATATAATTACCCACTTTACCAAGCATTGGCCAATCACCCACTTGTCGGTTATTACGACACTCTCTATAAGTGTCCTTGTGGCGACATATTTTAGGAAACATCAAACCCATAAAATACGTCATAACGGACACAGCAATCCCGCATTGAGAGCTGACGCTACAAAGAAGTGCAGTCGTCAGCGCAGTTCTCCCTGATGTTTAAAATATTTTTGAAATCCATTTTTCAGACAATTTCATAGCAACTAGAGCAAACTGCCGCTTTGCGCAGTCTGGGAACAGCGACATATTTTTTATGTTCATAGTAATACTGAGCGGGGTCTCTTGGTGGAACGATGTTGTTCCGCAAAAGGCAGGCACAAAATTAATCTGTCGAAAAACAAGCCGGCTATCGTAACAAGAAACATTCAGAAAACGCGTCCAGTACGGGACGTTTTTTTTTTTTTTTTTTTTTCTTACATACAACACCTTTATAGTACCTACAATTCCGACATACCTGCAGAGCAAAAACTGAACGACAATAGTATTTATGCGTGTGCATAAACCTTGTGTTCATGGACGGCAGCTACCCTAGTATATCCCGGGACCAGCCACAAACACGTGAGCCAAGCGAAACAGCATCAAACATGAAAAAAGGCCACGACAGAACGTCATGCACACAGCGCACTCTATACTGAAAGCACCTGTGACCGCAACGTGCGACGCGCACAACATAAACAGATTATTCACCCCAGAAACCACAAATAAACTTAACATGAGTTACTAGAGACCAGCAAGACATGCGATTTTCAACGTTAAGACGGCGGCAATCTCTGAAAGCTCAAGGCGTTCGGGGTGACTGCGAAACAGCAAAACAGCCAAAGACAGCGCACGCACGAAACACCAGCAAAACGAGCAAGGCTCGTAAACGAATAATTTCCTCCTCCGGTCTCCTCCCGCCATACGCGTGTCGGCTAAAGATGCGTATTCCAAAAGGAGAAAAAGCTACACCGGGCCATTTTTTTTCGCAAGCACGATAGCTCGAGGAGCTCACGTTAGTCAGGCCCCCGCAGTAATTGTTTCCATTCGCAGCAAGACAAACAAGAATAGGACAAGCCGACGTCAATGTCGCCGAGGGAGGAACAGGGGCAAACGTGTGCCACGGGCTTACCACAAGAGCTATCCATTTTCCTTTGACGCCACCAGCCGCTCCCGATGCCCCATCGCCTTGGTCCTGGGACGAAGACCCGAGCCGCTTGAGTAAGGCTCCCGCCCTCCGCTCGGACGTTGAGGGCACCGGTGGTCCCGCTTCGGACTTGCCCTCCTGGACGCCGCCTTCCGCTGCTGCCTCTGCGCTCTCCGGTCCCGACACTCCAGCAACGACACTCGCCGCGCCTTCCGCCATCTCACGCGGCCGTTCGTCGCCTGCGTCTTCGGCTTCGCCGCCGGGAACGTTTTCGTCCGCACACACCGCACCCTCAACACCACCACCGTGATCCACGCCGTCGGGCTCGGCATGTTCTGGACTGCGCGTAGCCACTGGCAGTCCCTGTTCGTACCCGTCGGGAGAATGCCGCAAGTCAACGCGGTGGTCGGATTCGCGCGAAGCGCCCCGCTTGGCGGACTCCTGGTAATGGTCGTCAGGGTACTCGTCGTCCTGGTACCTGTCATCGCGGTACCTATCGTCCTTGTACCGCGTATCCTGATACCTCTCGTCCTGGTATCGGTCGCCCTGGTACCTGTCGTTGGCGTACCTGCCGTCCTCCGAAGCTTCCACCGTCTCATCGCTCGGCTGCGACGAGAAGCGTGCACGTCCCGAGCTCACGCCTTCGTCGCGTTGGTTTTCTAGCACGCTAAGCTCGGACTCGCCTCCGCTCACCGATGAAACGGACCCGAACGACTCTTCGCCGCTCCAGCCCATATCGTTGGGCGGCAATTTCCGACGGCCGTATGGCCGCTCCACCGGAGCGGGCGACGCGTACTCGGCGTCCACAAACGCTTCCGAGTCCACCGAGTCCTCGGTCCAGCCTCGCTCCGAGAGGCGCGGGGCCTGCTGGCGAGGAGTCGGGTGCGGCGACGCTCCTTCCGCCTCGGCGAACACCTCCGACTCCGAGGTGAAGGACGATCCGAGGCTGGAACTGGGACGGCGCGACCCTGATTCGTGGACGGGGTTTTCCTCCTCGAACGGCGGCTGGCCGCTACTAGACCGGCGCAGCTCACCCACCGTGGGGAACATGCACGACAACTCTTCCGGGTTCAGTTCTAACGGTCCCGGCTCAGAAGAGCCAGCCTCTGGCTCGGCGGCTTCACGCGAGGGAGAATCGGGCAGCGGTTCCGGATGTTCCGGTTTCGGCGTAACGGGCGGCGTCGTCCTCATCTCCGGCAACGACATCTGCCCGACCAGGGGCGGCTGCGCTTCCCTGGGCCCTTCTGGCCCGCTCTGTACACTCTGCGACCGCAGCAGCGACAACCGCCTCGCTCTGGACCGCTGCGCCTTTTCCTTCGAGCCGTCGCGCTTAAGTAAGCTCGAACTCATCACTTTGCTGTAACCAATGCTGATTTTAGAACCTAGGTTGGTAAGCAGGGAGCTAGCCCCCGCCTGAAATGGCGAGTGCGCCGAACTGGGCGGCGTGTGTTCCTGCGAAGACACGGTCACATCACTCAGCGTCCGCTTCGGGCACACGTCCGGCAGAAGCTCGGTGGCCGCAGCCACGGTCGACGGCGGCACGGCCGCGGTCGTATGCCGCCGCTCACGAACCCTGGCCCGCTGCTTGCGCGGGCTCGGGAAAGACATTCCGGTCGTCTTTCTGCGTTCAGGCCGCAGCTCGGGTTCGGGCTTCGACGCAGCTGCAGGTTCCACCGCCGCCGGCGACGGAGGAGGCGACTCGTCGTGCACTTGCGCCTGGACGACGCTCGGCACCAACTGGGTAGACGCCTCGCTGGATGTATCCGAGATGAAGGCGCCCACTGCCATGCCCACCTCCCGGCCACCAGTGGGCGGCGACGGTGGCCTCTCTGGAGCAAGCACAGAAGCCGACACGAGGTTCTTCTGCACAGCCAGCGCCAGTTCCTGGCTCGCTTCCCTCAGTCTCGCGAGCTGCCTGGCCCGCCGGTCTTCCTTCACTTCGATGTCTTCGTCCGGCTCCAAGAGCTCCATGCACGGCACGTCCGCCTCCTCCTCGTCCACTCGGGCAAGCGCCGAAGCGCGGCCCAGGTCCTCAGAAAGCCGACCCAGTTCGCACAGGTCCCGGTCGCTCACCAAACTGCCACCGGCGGCGCCCCGGTACCTGCGGTAGTCCGACGCGGTGAACACGCTGGCCGAGTCCGACTCCTCGTTCTCGCACGAGCACGAGCCTTCTTCCGAGGTGGCCTCCTCCTGGCTCGACACCACCTCGGGCACGGCCTCGAGCACAGTTCGACGCAGGAAGACCGCCTCCCGCGGCGACATGGGCTCCGACGGGCCCGCACAGGAGGCCACTTCCTCACGCAGTCGGCGCTCAAGCTGCAGCACCACGTCTTCGGCGAGCGGTTCGCCCTGCTCGCCCTGAATGATGCCCATGAGCTGGCCGATGACCGCCTGCTGCTCGTAGAGAAGCACTTCGAGCCTCTCCAGCTTCTCCCACATCTTGACGTACTCCTGGGAGAGCAGGTCAACGGCACGCCAAGCGTAGCGCAGCTCAACCTCGAGCTCGCTGAGCCGGCCGCCGAGCCGATCCATGAAGGCATCGACGGCGCCCTCGATCCTGCCGCTGAGTAGCTGGTAGTAGTCGGCCGGTGCCCGCGCACCGGGCGGCGGCATCGCGCCGCCGCCGCTGCCACCGGCGCCGTCCATGTCGGTGCGCTCAGCGTAGGGCCGGGTGCCATCGCCGGCCCGCAGAGCCGACTCGCATCGTCCGCAGAGGACAAGCGGGCCTGGGGGCTCCTCCGCGGCGACGCCACCACGGCACGCTGCTCCACGGCCTGCCGCGCTCCGACGGGAAGGGCGCATGCGCGCGCTACTCCTCCTCCTCCCCTCTTCCCCATTCCCTTCCCTGCTCTCCCTCGGACGACCCGGGCCCGGGAGGGAGAAACGAGGGCGAGCGGTGCCGCGAGGGAGAGAGAAGCCGTATCGCTATTGATCGCAGAGACGGAGCGGGGAGAAGAGTGCCCGTTTCCTCAGCGGCTGCCGAGGATTCCGAGAGGGGCGGCGGTCGTGGTGCGAGAGAAAGGGGCCCAGGGGAGTAAATGAATGAAGGACAATGCAAAAGGACTACTTTTAGTTGAGGGGAGACTAAAACGAGCCAAGATGAATGACCGGACGCGCGGAAGTGATCAGGGTGACGTTGCGCATACGCAGGATGGATGCAAGGCCGTCGGCCGAGAAAGAAGTGGCCCGAGAACACGCGCACACGAAGAAGAAACTAGGCCGCAGTTACAGCGTCACGACCAAAGGATGCAGCTATACCATCGAAGGGCGTCCGGGAAGCTTCGCTGGCCAACTTTACGCACCTTAATTCCACTTTTCCCTTTGGGCGGCCAGCCGCTATTTTTAGAAACGGAACAAGAAGGCGCGGTGCGCCGTATTTCGCTCCTCCTTCTCCTCCCCTTCTTCCCCATTCTCATTTGAAGGGTAAGGAGGAAAGAGCCTTCTTCCCCGAGCGAACTCTAGCACTACCGGCACCTCGTGTCTTGTCAGGTGGGGGCACCTGGTGGCAGGTGCGTCAAGCGGCCAACGACTTCTCGCATGGCTGACCAGCGGACCCGAGCAGCAGCCCAAGGGATGCGCGTGTAATGACGCCGTATGTAGCCGCGAAACGGGACGTTTTATACGGGCTACACACGCCCTCCAGCCTGCTTTGAAATGCGCGGCGAAGCAATTAATCGGGGACGCCACCACGCGCCGCCGTCCGCTCTTGAGCCTTGCGAGTGCGCGCCCTCGTACCCTTCTCTTCCCCTTGCGCGAACACCCGCGCCTGCTTGCCCCGCTGTGCTGAACCCCGTCGCCCTCCGCCGCCAAGTAGGCGATTTTGTCTTCGTTAATTTGGACCAGCTCGCATTCGGAACACGCTGCGTCGGCGAGCGGCCGCGCCCGCTGACAGTTTAAAATGGACGCCCGGGACGAGCGCCGGCGATAAATCCCTTCGCGAATTAGGACTGCCGGATGTACGCAACAACGCCCCCGATTCCCCTGAACTTAAAAAAAAAACGAAGAAAGGTACGTCCAGTAACCAGGATTCCCTACCGCACGGAGTTCTGAATCGCTTTCTTTTTATCTTAGATTTACAGCCCCTCCCCCTTTTCCGGAAGTAAGAAAACGCAAAATATTACGCGGAGACGAAAGAATTTTAAAAAATACATCCGAAATTTCCTAAAACTTCGGCTTCAATTACATTTGTAGTAGTGTACGCCGCTTTGCATGGACAGGCTTGTCAGCATTAACTTAGCTCCCTTTTACCCGATGCTATCATTTTTCATCGCCACCCCGTAACGCGCGCACTCCGCGCCTACGGTTGTTAACACTGCGATTTCGTTTGCTGTTTCGACCTCTACCAAGTCAATAATATTTTAGTTACCTCACAGTACCGGCCGGCATTGTCTACGGCTCACAGTCCTTGAACGCGTTTCCTTGAGCCTAACACTCATCATCTCTAGGTTCAATAAATGTCAATAAAGCAATTGTATTAGTTTCTGAAGTTCATACGTGGGGGTTACATACAAAAAGAGGTCCCAAAGTCAGAGACTGTAGCGGGACCTCCTGTAGAGGGTTTCTTTCTCGTTTGCTTCTGTCTCTGGCAACTTCCGTACGGCACACGCTATTATCCCCCCCCCCCCGCCCCCAGCTGCCTCTCAAATTATGCAGAGTGATTTGGCTTAATTGAACCTCAGTAAGACCGCCACTACAAAGCTGACATAAAGTAAACTATTTTAAAGCAACAAGATGGCAGTGATTTTCGGAAACCACCAGGGCGCAGCAAACGAAAGCGAGCAATTACCCTTACACCTTTATTGCCCCTTGCCAAAAGAAAGGGATGTAAAGACGCGCGTATAAGAACTGGGCGCATGCACCAGCAACGGGGCTTGATCACGGGCCTCCTCATCTTCCAGGGAAGCTGCAGAGGCCCTCATCCCAACAACAACAAAGAGGACGCCGGAGGGAGGAGCGCGGGTGGTTCGACAGGCCACGGGGAAGAGCAGCAGCGCGCCTCATTTCCGCGCGGGGCTGCAGTTCGGTAACAAACAAGAGCGAGCCGGGGTCGCCCGGTCACGTTCGGCAGCGGACGGTAGAGGAGAAGGACTCTCGCACGCGCCCTTCTTTTCCACGCACCGAGCGGGGGAGACGCCGGGACGTGCTATCGCTTCCCGCCAGGATGCCGCAGTGGCTCGGACCCCCCGACTGCGCGTACTGGCGCGGCGTCCGGTCCCGAGAGAAGGGCGCTAGAATGGACGAGGGGTTCGGCCGATAAGGGCCCGATGCTCCCACGATGCTCGCAGGGCACGGCGGCTGCTGCTGGCGCAGCAACGCGATGGTGGTGCAAGTAGGCGCTGCGCCAGGTTGGTTGCACGCACCCCAGCGCGGTCGCAGGAATAGATAAGCCCGGAGAAAATGCCCGCCCGATAGGCCGCCGACTTAGCTCGCCCTTTGGTTCTGTACGCTGCGCGCGAAGACAAAATGGAGTGCCTGGTTCGATAGGGATAAGTGGAAAGAAAGGTCTTCGCATAGTCTGGCCCACATTGGGCTCCAACCGGACGAACACGCATCTTACGACCGCGGCGACCTTGGCCCCCACCAAACAGTGAAAAGTACCGAAGGTGCCGCAGCATCCAGGCAACCTTCTCTGCCAAGATCGTATGCTGTGTCCACAAAGACTAAAAGAAAGGGGGGGCCGCCATTGATTGGGCCCAACAAGGCCTTGGTCATTTCAGACATGAACACAACCAACCGGTACTGACGGCACTAGGTCACGCGTATGTTAGGTCGGCAGGCCTGGTCAGCTTCGTGTAACCTTCCTCCAACCAAACCCCCATAACCCAACCAAACCAGTGTAACCCCTTCCTGCAGCCAAATCCGTTCCCCCGTCTTGACAAGAGCTACACTCGGCCAACAATTGGCCTTTGAAATAAAATCCTTTCAACAACAACAAATTCACCTGCCGGACGTTCCTATTGAGCGCCACGAAACGGCTGCACCACGGAGACCCATTCATGCAGACTGTACCAGCCATAAAACTGCCTGCTCTCGTAATCATTGATCAGCGCATTCTAAGTTTTCCGGTTTGTGTCAGCGTATCAAGCTGCCCCATTTTCTTCTCCCCAAGGCCGTAATTTAAGCCCTCACATCAGTCACAACATGCTTCGCATTTCATGCAAATTTTAACTGTGAGGAACATTTAGTGCCTTCATTCCGGCGGGCAAACAATTACGCGCTGCGTATAACGTATTTAAACAGTGCTAAAACACGTGTAGCGTCATTTTCCTCAAAGCGCCTTATCACGCTATAAAATTGAAAATATTTCCCCATCAACCCTATCCCCACCCTCTCCCGTTCGTTCCAGATATAAACACGGTCCCGCATTCAGTCATTCCAGAACACGTGGAGAACGCGTGCGTAATGGCTGAATAATACCTCCGACCGCTGGCATTACTAATTCTTTCACGGCTTACAATTAACCCAGCCACCTTAATCCCGCTCATCCATCACTCATAGCATGGCCACCATCGCCTGCAAATTGAAGCCTAATCCCACGTCCGGGCAAACAATGGAGACGCTGCGTGCGTAAAAAGTGTACAACCCTTTCGCTTTTGCCACCACGAATTTGCTTTCTAAATACGTACCGTCATTAAGCCACCTTTACCAACACGCTAACTATAATACGCCCCATATTCTCTTTAGGTTTGAACTTTCCGCCGCATTCAATTACCCTGAGGGCATTGGACAAACATGGTACGCGCATAGAATAACGTTTCTAAAGAGGGTGAAAACGATTCTTTAGTGAGCTTCCCTAAAGATTGTAATTAATCCACAAGTTTCAAACTTTAGATGCGCGTTGCACCTGGCGTTCTCTCTACTGCCTCCAATTTTATTCTGCGTGCAGCTATTAGAATACTGGCAAACATGCGAGCGTAACGTCTTGTTTTCTAATAGTGACAATTAACCAGTGTGCTTTAAGCTTGCTTAAAAGTCCACATAACGTGTTCCTGACCCATATCTAAGCTTTCCGACACAGAATAGCAGGCAAACATTCCACGCGATTCGTGTAACGCCTCTAAACTCAGGGCAGCGAAAACGCACGCAGCCCAATTTTACCTAAAAAAGGCTAATTAACGTCCACATATGAAGCTTGCACCGCATATCACCCGTAACATTTCCCGTATTCCCTCTTATTAACTTAAACTCGTTGCGTTGCTTCGTTTCTCACACGGCACGGCAAGACAGGTTTACAGCGCTTTCGATCGCTTCCAGCCGCACTAACAGCTTCGCTGGAACAAGTCGTCAGGATCCGTTATCACAACAGAGGCGGCCACACAATGCCCACAGCCCACAGGTGGGGGTGCTTCCGATTCACGAGCTGATTAGGGCTTCGCCTAGAAACCCCTACTTCTCCCTGAGGAGACATATCTGAAAGGGTCACCGACGTGAGTTCGTCGAACTCTTTATCTGTGAACGCACTGCAGTATTTATAGCCCATGCTGGTAATATTAACACTAAAGTGTTTCATTCCCGGATACACAAAGATTTCAATGACGTCATATCCGCCGCCACGGAAATGACGCCAGTTCAATCAAGCAAGCGGCCTGTAAAGGGTGTACCCCTGCATACACGGGGATCTTGCAGGGAAGCAACCGTTAGTACTAAAGAGTCCGTTATACTTAGGGTTTCGGGTTTTATATTTTAACGAAAGGGTTTTGTGCCGGGATACACCAAGATTTCACTGACGTCATATCCGTCACGGAAATGACGCCAGTACATCTTTGCCGAAGCGACCCCCCAGCAGGACGTCGCTCGCCAAGCACACCCACAAGACAGCCCCCGACCCACAAATCATGTTCAGCTGCAGATTTCGCTGCACATTTCACTTTTGTGTTTTACCGATTCCTATGACAGAGGAATCAACCACAGTTTTTTCCATTCACAATTTCGCGGTAGCGTGAATTAATTTTAAGGCCAACAGGAAGAAAACGCCGTGCGCTCTTGAGAGCCGCCTAGAGAGTTGAAGATACCGACGGGGGCAAACAGTATAGGCTCCTGGCGATGGTAAGCGAGCAGACGAGTTTCGCAAGGTACTGTCAAGGGGCCTGGTCAAGTGGTAACGGCCACAGCCGAAAAGTTCAACACAATGTTCAACAGCAGATAATAGAAGGTCCAGCTAGGCTTTCGCCTTCACATTCTTAGAAAGTTCTAAGCATATGCCCTAATTTTTTAATCGCTAACACGAATCTTTCTTTGTTCCCGCCCAGGTTACACCCGTTAACCATGCTTGATATCCGTTAATTTTCCGTTCCTGACCACCGATAGTTCTTATGGTCGACCCTAGCGTATCGGCGAGAGCATGATAATGCAAGCTAAGCATCGCCGTTGCCCTCTTCCCGTGAAAAAACGGCGCGGAATTCGAGCGAAAGAACTAAAAGGACGCCCTGCGCATTCTATATAGGGTAATCTGGTAGCTCTGTAGTGCGTTTGACGTTTTCCTGACGGAGTTTTTATTAAAACACGGCTATTACTTGAAGCCTACTCTCGCCTTCCAATTGAGACAGCGGCCCACTGGCTGCGTGCTGCTAGTCAATACTCGTTTGTGGGTTCGAGCCACGGTCTCGGCGACAGGCTTCCCGAAAAGGAAAGAAAACAAAAACGAATATGTGTCCGAGATTTGGGACTGTCGAACATTTAATATAAATTTCGAAAACCTTTGCATTCCCTTACCGCTCAGGCATTCACAAGTATGCAATTGGACACTCCCGTGGGCCTGCTTCACGCCAACGCGCCTGAATGATGAGTGTCAGGTTAAAAAAATAGCAAAAAAGAGACGAGGTACAGCATTACGATCTTACTCAGACTGCCATATTCCCAGCGACAATGTGCAATGAAAAACATCATGCTATCACTTCATCATAATATAACGCCGCAGCCATTTTTTTATTTAAATCATGCGCTGGGCCCCACAATTCGTTAAACTGCCTCCCTAAAAAAACGTAGCAAGTCTTCAGGAGTGTTTCAGAATGTACTGTTTGAATAATGAAGTGATGCCATCATAACGCCTTTCTGCAAAGCTGACTGGTACCCGCAAGCTCGTAAGGACTGGTGACCGATTCCAAGCTGGCTGGCGTTGCGGGCATGTAGTGTCCGGATGGGCCCTCTTGGAAGCGTCAGGTGCTGCGCGCCACTTTGAGGTTAACAAAACGACCCACGCAAATACTTCAACGTAATAAAGAAGTGGCAACGCCACGCCAGCAGCTTATCGGTGGCTGCTAGCCACAGACGACGCACTACTCCGCGCCCTCTGACGCGCCTGGTAGGTTCTATAAATTGCATTCAAAACGAGCCGAACTCGCTGGATCCAAATCTAGCCGAGCTGCGTGCAACGCAGCCATCTCCGCTCTACGTCATGTTCGCTACCCTGCAGCGCTCGCGGCCCCTGCGGGCGGCCCGTAGCGTGTGCGCAAATTTCCGGCGTCGCGCAGCCACAGACAAGGGCGCGAGCGCTGCAGACGCCCGTCGAAACGGAAGTCATCATGGCAGGCGGCAGCGCCCGGCGGTCGGGGGACAACCCTTTCCCGGCCGCCTCGCCTCGCCACAGGCGCCAGCTGTAATCACGTCGTCGCGAAAATCAATCGCAAAGCAGCTACCGAAAGCAAAAATTAAACGGGGAAACTTCAGACAAAAGCCGCCAGTAGTCAGAGGGGGAGGGGGGTAGAAACCGTCTGACCCGAGCGAACTGCCCCCATTTCAGCCGCTCATTCTTTTCCTCCGACCCGCAGACTCCCTACACCCTCCATGGCGAAAGCGGGTCGCGGGTCGGGCGCTGGAACAAGGGCTCCAGTGGCCATTAAAGCGCCCTAAATCCCTTGCTGTCTGAAAGTCGCAGCGCCACTTGTGCGATTCTCGAAACAGCTACAAGGCAGTACGCTCTCTCCTCTGCTCTCGTTTTCTTTTGCTTTTTTTTTTTTTTGTCTGTCTAGTCGACAGCGCGCTTCTTCCGTCCTCCCTCCCCGCAAAGCCCCACGTATTACAGCCTGTGCTGTAATAAAACTTTGAACAAGTATGACAACACACGCTGCCCCAGATTTCCCTGCCAAACTCCCTTTCACAAAGTTCTGAAAGCTTGAGAAAGTGGTGGTGCGGCGAATAATGAGATGTCGCACAGACTGTGTGATGGAGAATCGGCAGCTTAGATAGAGACAGCCATGACGCAAGCGGTACAGATCGACACAACTTCAGTAAACCATCGTTCCAGCGCAGTCTTCGGGACAGGAAACAGACTTCGTTTTAAGGGGTACTTCGTTGAAAATGGGAATTATTTTATCTCAATTCAATGCAGGTTGGGACGTGAAAAACTTCGAATGAAGAGATAGTTTGAATAAAGTGATTTCGTTATAATGATGGTTCACTCCATTTGCTTTGCACTGGAGACATTTTTGTTGAGGGATTCATCGAATCAGAAACTAACAAACCTTTTTGTGCAATAACTTGCAAAGGAGAGGAAAGGATTTTATCAGAAAACAGCAAGCGATAGTTTAACGGTTTAGTAGACTTATCTGAAGTTCACATACGACACCAACTCCTGAGGCTACAGTGAAAAAAGTACACAGCATAAAAAAACATGCGTCACCTGCTCTTTCTCTTTTTCTCAGGAGCACTAAGATCAAAGCTCGAGAGGAAGGGAAATTCTTTCTGTGTAACAATCTCGCAACACCGGTTCAACACCTTAAGCACACTGCAAACTTAAGCTCCTGCTCCACACACGTGTGTTATACGCGCGCAGACTTAAAACACCTAAAACCAGTTCTCACGCATAAAACGCCTAAAGTCAGCTCACAGCCTTGCACAGTCAGGTGCCTCCACGCTAATTAGAGACGACGGCGAGCGGCACAAGGCTTAGCTATCGTTTAAACTCCTCACGTCACGGGCGGACGGGTGACGACCGAACCCCAGGCTTGGAACCGCGACGCAATTAGGGTTAAGTTTCGTCATTGCGTGCCTCTCGAGGCGTGTAGAGTGACGTGTGGTAGAACAACGTCACAGCGACTCGTTCGGGCGAAGCTTCGTTAGCGGAACATTGTCTCAGGATACTTTCGAACGCGCGCGCGCAAACTTTCCGCGTTTGGATTAAACGAGCGTATTTCAAACGCCCTGTCAACACGCCTCGGACATTGTTCGCCAGATGCTAGCGAGATAAGTGAATAGAGAATTGACGCAGTTCAAATATGTTCAAGCGAACTATAGGGAAGAAGTTAAAACGCATGACAATGCGCCACTCATTCTTTTTTTTTTTTCGCGTTAGCATCGAGTCTTGCAACGCTGCAAAACCTTCTTCCAGGGGCATTTTCTTTCGGCAATTTCCTCGAGAAAACCTATACGAACTCTGCGGTGTAACAACAAATGTAGTGCACATTATACAGACACCAAATAATTGTCTGGCGATTACGATACTCCCTAATGCGATATTTGGGCGAAGCAGCAGCTGCGCTGAGGCAGCACTCACTCGTGGGTTCTCTTGACGGCAGCAATGATGAGCCTCTGCGTCGGCAAGTGACTGCGAACTGCGTCTTAGGCAGGGAATGCACACCATCGTCACGCGCACGCCCCCCTCACGTTTTCGCCAAGTGTCGCGCAGACCAGCGTCTCGTGCGGGCACAGCATACTACACCCCCCCACACACACACACACTTTCCGAGATCTCTGGCTCGCGCCGCCACGGCAAACCGCCCTCCCCTCCCAATGTCGCAACACTCTCCTCCCTTGCTTTCTTTCATCGTTCGCTTTTTCTTTCACTTGCCATCGTTCACTCGGTTACGCCGACAACGCGGCTCAGACCAGAGACGGCCGCCGAAGGGCTGCGCCCTAAAACACAGGCTGTCTTTCTTCTCGGAGGAATTACAACTGCACTATGCAAGCACTTGAACGGTTTTATTTTAATGAACAAAATAGGGTAGAATAAAAGCAGTTGCCCTACACAGTGGCGAAGGTGTTGTGCTTCTGAGCGGTAAGACGCGGGTTCGATACCGGTGGCCGCGCGGAAAATGTTTCTGGTGGTGGCGAAACACGAAAACGCGCGTATGTCGAGATTGCAACGCGTGTTAAAGATCCCCAGATGACCTAAATTTGAACCTGTAGCCATCCGCTACGGCGCGCCTCGAAGCCCAACTGTAGCTTCGGTGTACAAAACACACAAAAAAATCTGATTAAAAAAAATAAAAGCACCCGTAACGAAATAGGAAAGGCTGCTCACTAAACAGGGCGGGGTTCACATTTCTTTGCGCGCATTTGTAAGGACAGACGGTATTCCCCAGAACAGGTTTTATTTAACACAATGTTAAGAGAAATTAGCAAGGCGCAATATTGTAATGCCCCCATCGCATAAGATGTCAGCGTTCAAGAAGAACGCTTATATCTTGTTAGTTACGTTGTGTCTGCTTGCGTGCGTGTTTGTAGCACACGGGTGCATGGTCATCTAAATAGCAAGTAATGACGTTTAAAACAGCCTATCGGCCACAAACGTCCTTCCTAACAGGGAGCCGAAAAATCCTTCGTCTCCGGGGAACTATCGTACAAAAAAGAGAGCGCAGTGTCCACGGTCGCCGAACGCAATTGAACAACCCAACGACAGCCAACCTCAGATTACGAATTTATAATCCCCCCGAATGGCGTTCCTTTTAATGCTCCCTCTTCCCATTTTGTATACCCGATTCCTTTTATACAGCTTCCTCGGATCCGCAGCAAATTTCATCCCATACGGTCAGACCAACGACGATACATTTCTCCGACAGGGGAACGGCCGGCAATACTTAAAAAGAAAAATCAAGGGCAAATGTGAAAGACATCAGGAACGATGACGATAGAAAGAGAGAGAGGGGGGGGGGATAAGACGGTCGTCGATGCCGCGGTGAGAGGGGGAGAGGGGACGAGGCCTGATGGGCGGAGCCGAAAGGCTTCGATGCCCAATCGATAACGCTCTCCCCGAAAAGGAAACAAGCCGAACGTGCGCCGACTGCAAAGTGATCCGCGACCGAGCCCGACTGCCGTGTTCCGCGATTTCGGCCACACTGCCACCACCCACCCACCCGGCCACACGGCGGACTACGGCTATATCCACCGCGGCGTACCGCAGCGGCCCTCTCAACTCGCCGACTCGGCGGCCAACGCCGAACAGGCCGGCATTAATTATACGGATACCGCCGACGGCGCATTGAACGTGACCATGTTTGCTTTCGAAGATGAAAGAAGGGATCACGACGAACAGCCGAGCAATTTTCTTATTCTGGATAGTTGGCATAATTTGTATTTGTATACTTCTCTCCCGCCAGGAACGGGGGGAAAGCCGCCCACCAGCTTCCAACAATGCCGAAACAGGTTCAAGTGCGGTAGCATTCCCAAGTTCAGCGGAGTTCAATTGCGCAACTTCTTCTGCCGTGTATAGGCGTGAATGTATAAGGGGGAGAGGGCTCTGAGTAACTGTGGGTGCTGAAGAAACGTGCAGGTCCCCTACATCCTCGCATTCTAATTGGCACTTCACTGTCACGACGATACGTACAGTACGTACGGAAAGACGTGGCGAGGTCAAAAGGAGGGAAAAGAGCATGGAAGAGGAAAGACGCTGGGGTAAATGTGAAAGTGCTGTGCGCTCATCTATGCAGCGAAAAAACCCGCGTCAGACTCCTCAAATGCTTCCCAGCACGGCGCAATGCCACCCTCTCTGAAGCAGGGGACACATGTCCGTCCGAGCACTCCGGTTTCCAACGCGGTACGTCAAAGTATGTAGCAGGTTGGATGCGCTCGAGCGGTCGACGCGGCGGGTCATCCGGCAGCCAAACCGGTTCTCGGGGCGGAGACACGTGCGGGACGCGCTCCTCCTTTTCGCTCATGTGTTCGACTCTTGAGATATGTCGTTTTGCGTCATCGCGTCACTAGTAATCAGTCGCAGAGCCAATGTGAGAATCTTCCTTCGGCGATCAGAAAAGCTGCATTGACGTCACACCACCGAGAAACTGTGCACGGTGGACCGGCGCGCCAGATCTTCGTTTCGCAACTCCATTGCGAATCGCAGCCATCCAATTCCGCAATAGCTGCTATTGCAAACAAATGATAATCCGAACCACGTGCATGCGTTTCGAGGCTTCCCACTTTCCCAATGTCTTCATCTCTCTTAGCGCGATGAGAGAGGAAAAAGAACTCCAGCAATCAACGCCTGTGATTTCGCTATATCAAGCTTTGACTGCTACTTGCACGGGTCTCGAATACCATATTTAGTTTTGTTTCCGAAGATCAGTATACTGAACCTTGCTGTAACAACCACCAATTATTTTGCTCAATGACACACGCGCGCGCACGCATGCACCACTCACCCATCCACCCACCCCACCACACACACACATTCGCACGCACGCCTTATCTTGCTAGTTCCTCGTTCCCAAGCTCATTCTATTCTGCGGCGACGTCCTTGCCTTCACCCCTCCAGACTGCCACAACTCTCGCCACGCATATCAACTGTCCCAACACCAGTGTCAATCAATCGAGCATCCATTGCACATGTCCGGCAAGCCCGTATCGAGAATCGTCCTGGCGTTGTCAACAGAAGTTCGCATTGCTACGGCAACAGTTCTCCTCTGCGCCAGGGTAGACATTATCTGGGATCGGCAGGCCTCGCTGGCATTGACGCGGGTAAAGACATAAGTGTAGCAGGCGAACATGCGGAAAACATAGAAGGCACTAGATACTAGGGAATTCATCGTACTAGCGAACATTTAGATAGGGAGAAAGCTAAAGAGGAGACGAAACACGCTATTTTAACTCAGTTTATGCCACAGAAACACAATGAAAACACCTATATGCAGATTATACGTGGAAAGGGCAATCATAAAAACGCAGAACAAACAAAGCAGTATCGCAAACGTCACACTTACTTGTATCACAAGCGACACCACAGCGCCGCGGCCAATATCACATGGCGTAAATTAAACCGACACGTGTGTACAGAATTAACCCATCGCCCATGCTCTCCATAAAGATTCAAAAAGATTCATTTCCCTTGTTGACAGCGCCAACGATGTTGCGATGACGCCCCTTTCCCCTTCCCTGCCTATCATGAAGGCCTCAGCAAATTCTCGGCCTGTTTGTGAGGAAGACCTCTACAGGACGCGTGTGTTTCGTCTCCTCTTCAGCTTTGTCCCGGTCATAATGCTCGCTAGTACGATGAATTCCCTAGTTAGTAACCAACTCGCCCAACCTAGCGATTTTGTTAACACTAGCTACATTGTAGTACTGAATCAAGACCCCAAGTACTCCTACAAGGAGTAGCAGTAGCTGGTGCCCCTCATCACGCACACTGTATATTATGAGGGATTGAGGTCTACCCTCACTTCAGATGTTTGTCGCACTTTCTACTTAACATGTAAAGGCGAAACTCAAATAAGTCGACCTCCTCTCTTGAGGTGGGAACGCGTGCGAAAGCCTTAGTAAGTTGGCCTTATCAAGCTACACAAGACTAAACCCAGCAACATTAGGTATAAAAGCTGTGTAAAATCCGCCAACAATGCACAACTAGCTGAACAAGCTTGTTCACGGGCTCGACAGCGTCAACCCAGCAGCCCATCTCGGCAGCCAGCACGAGTCGCCTTGCTGGTGATGCTGAGGAAAGCAGAGAACAGGGAGAGCGCGCCCACAGCAGATCCTTACGAGCACAGAGCCGCCCATGCAGCAAGCCATCGACAACGTGAGCAAAGCCGTTTATATAGCAGACGGTGCGCGTCGTGCACTCGCAGGCGACACTCGGCGAACAGTGCTGAAGGACACCGCATAACCCCTCTTCCATTCCCTTCCCTTGGCCATCTCCTGTAACCCCTTTCCTCCCCCACAGCTATGTCAGGTACACAAGAGAGGGGGCCCACGTGCATTAGCGCATGTGCATAAATGTGCTTTTAAATTTCGCGCCAACACCAACATGGTCGAACGCAGTGTTACACATCGCCGCTGAAAACGCAAAAATGAGTATATACAATGTGCTACGTCATATAAAACACATCAACGAACAAAGTTACACTACGTTTGAATATATCCACGCGCGCACGCACGCTGCACAGGCCACTCAAAGCTAGGTTCCCATCCGTTGACGTAACCGAATCCGGCCACTGAACCTTCCAGCACCAATACACCCAGCGGTGCCGCGAAAACCCGGCCGTACTGGGGCGTGAAATGGAACAAGTCGAACGCCAGCTGAACCCTGCAGCGCAAGAGTGGAAAGTGTTTATGGGCCAATACGTTGTTGCCACACATTTATAAAGTGCCATGCCGAGAAATAGAAGTGTAACGAGCACGGAACTTTCCTGGAATTAAGCACAGTTCGAGTAAGTGGGGCAATTTCACTGGCGCTCAAACTACGAGACCATAAACCCTAAACCTGCCCACTTCCAATAACCAAGATTAGACTCCTTTTGGCCTTTCTATTTTAGCGAGGTTCTGGAAGCGGCAGTTAATTAGAAGCAGCCGTGACACACAAACAGACAAAGAAATTCGGGTACCTTCGCAATTGAGATGCAAAGACTGAGGAGACAGCTGAGCTGGTGGTCTTTACTACAGCTTTAACTAACGCCTTTCATAAGATAAAGATCGGTAAAACGCGATGCTTTCTCCATGCAAACTGACTTAAATCAAAGTCTACAATGAACCCTCCTAAAGTCCGAAAGCCGAAATGCCAAAGTCCGAAACCAAAGTCCACTTCAAATCAGCCAAAGACTGAAACCAACGCCCGCACTACGAACCCAAAGGAAATGCTGAGCGCCACGAATGCGGTGATTGCGCAATCGAATAGAAGTCGGTTTCATAAGGCGAGGGATCCAGGTTCGATTCCGACCAGAGGGAACGTTTTTAACACGAAAGTGTTTTATTACCGGATACACAAAGATTTCGCTGACGTCATATCAGTCACGGAAGTGACGCCAGTACAACGGAGCAAGCGGCCTCTAAAGGGGGCACCCCTGCACACGGGGTCTTCTTGCGGGGAAGCAACCTTTAGTACTGAAGAGTACGTTATACTTGGGGTTGTTCGTTTTCGGGTTTTATATTTTAACACGAAAGTGTTTTGTGCCGGTATACACTAAGATTTCACTGACGTCATAATCCGTCACGGAAATGACGCCAGTACTCCTTTGTCGAAGCTACCCGGCAGCAGGACGCCGCTCGCCAAGCGCACCCACAAGACAGACGCCTACCCGCAAATCATGCTCAGCTGTAGATTTCGCTGCGCATTTCACTTTCCTGTTTTGCTGATTGCTATGACAGAGAAATCAACTAGTTTTTTTTTTCTTACGGCGCGCACTCCCCACGGCTGCTCGTCGGCTCCTTGCCTCCTCGTCACTTTCCCTCAGACTTCTGGTCTAGCATTTTCCTCCTCTCCACTTTGCTGCGCCGAGTTTTGAGCGACGGATGGCACTCAAGCTTAAACAGCTCCGCAGCTGAAAAAGGGAGATGGGGGTACGCGCGAAATATACCATTGGATGTAACTGAACTCATGCGAGCGCATACCCTCTCCTCTCAAGCTCACTCCCCTCTCCGAGCTACGCGGCCTCAGACATCATCGCTCCGAATTCACGGACAATTTCACGGACGGTTCCGATTGAAACGTTCACGTCCCAAACAATTCTCCATTTATATTAGAAACGCGAACAAGCAGCGAACGCACAATCTTCCTCACTAAGTGCCTAACCACAAGCGCTGAACGTGGCCGGACTGACGCGCAATCTTATTGCCACCCCGATGTGTCGTTCATCTTGTGACGCAGTTACGGAGGCCTTCTCGTTCGCATTTTTACACAGTTCGAGCGGAGTGGACGAAATTTCGCTCAAAAAACGCCGACTGGATGTCGCAAAAATGAAACAAATCAATAACAACAAAGCGGGACAAAAAAAAAAAAAAAGACACTACTCCACGCAACTTTTTCAACGCGAACGAGCTTGTAACGCGAAAACAACGCGAAACCGGAATGCGACTCAGACGGGCGCTAATGACCCGGAAAGCAACCCCCCTCTTCCCGATCAGCCGACGGTATTACTTCTGAAGATCAAAAGATGTGGGGACGGAATGAACACAGTCAAACTGCGCAAAGCCCGAAACGGACTGACGAAGAGAAAAATCGAGGGGAAACCATCATCCCAGAGTAACGTACAAGGAAAGCAGAAGTAGAGATCAATTTCAGGGACAGCGCTGTCGTTTATATATCGCTCCTTCCCGCTCGAGAAAATAAGGGCAGCCGTCGAGTGCACACCACGGGCGGACGGGATTTCCGGCATAATCCAGCGCCAAGAGCACGAGCGCGTCGAGAGCTGCTCGCTGGAAGCAGCGAAACAAGTCGCCGAGGACACGCGTATGAGTGGCCGGCCGCAGCAGCAGCAGCACCAGCGCTGCAAGAAATCAAGCCGCTAACAAGCCCCGAAAGTCCAGCCCCGCGAAACGAGAAATGAGCTGCCGCGCCGTCCGGGCTCCGCCTAATCTTTGAGCGCACATTTTTTAACGAGGCGCTACAGCGACCGCACGCGCAAGGCCAGCGAGCGAGCTTTGTGTATTTATGCTGCTTTTTGGGTCGTTATGGTTGCTGCCTTTCATGTTACTTCGTTACAGCTCTCGTTGCCTGAGCCCGTGAACGTTATACATAGTACACTTGTCTCTCTTTCCCATATCTCTCATATATCGAGTGAGGCCTTCATTCTGCAGTGGACACGAACATCCTCATAGTTGAATGAATGAATGAATGAATGAATTGTTGGTTCACATTTTTCCGTGGGCGTGTGGAACAAAGAAAGAAGGCAAAGCTGGGTAGTGAACTACTGTTTGCTTGCATTTAGCTACTAAGCTAAGCAGCCTTTCATTTTTTAAAATTCCATTAAGGCGTCCTATCACTTCGTGCTGCCGGCCAAGAGCGGCGAGCGTGTCTTACACCAAATGTTCTAAAAATGAACTTGGGAGGAAACAATGTGAACGGCACATGCGTATTTATTTAGCGCAGGCTGAGCGCAATTTGGCCCATCATTTAGGTGGACACGAACAACCATGCTAACTGCATAGCAAAACATAAATACGGCCTCGGTATATCAAAGAAATTTAGTCTCTCCAGTCGTTCCGAGGAAGGGTGGAGGGGGGGCGTATATAGATGCACTACGGCCAGGAAAAACACTTCATAGAAAGCGGTCAGCGCAAGAGCTTTGGCCCGCCCCCATTTTAATTACTGCAAACGTTTCGTAGTGAGGTACATATATCCTATACTCAAAAATCTTCGAAGCCCAGAACAAAATCAACCAGTGCCCTCCATGAAGAAACAAAAAAAAAAAGCTACGATGTGCCCCGTGCTGCAAGTTGCAATATCATAAGCGCAATAATACATGACCATTTTTTTTTTTTTAGTTAATGCTCAATAGCTTCATTGCTACGCCCGCATACCTTAATGTCCATCTGCGAACGCGGAAATTACACAGGCAAAAACAACCCACACGAGTCGCGTATTTGCCGTAACAACAGACACCCTTTAAACGATTGATCGATTAATTGTGGTGTTTGACGCGCCGAAGGAACACCTGGAGGGCTCCGCATTACTTTTGGCCACCTGGGGATAGTTGACGTGCGCCGAAATCTCGGCACACGGGCGTTTCCATCAGAAAAGCAGCCACCGCGGCCGGGATCAAACCCGCGTCCTTGGGCTCAGCAGCACAACGCCTTCGCCAATGCGCCGGGTACCCTTTCAACGCTAACCTCGCCGATATAATGTTTGAACCAGCGGTAATAAATCCCGACTCGAGCGTTCTCTTCGCAAGGCATCCTTAACCTAAAATTCAATCACTCTATGATAGATTAGGACAGCCAGCAAGCGTCCCCCCCCCCCCCCCCTTTGTACTTTTTCTTTTCATACTGTTCGCAACAGAGACTGCTTGCCACAAATCTTTGTCACGATGACCTTGGATCGGTTTTTCATGCACGTCTGACCGAGGTGCGGCCAAACATGAAGGCTCAGGAAGGAACCACAGAACGACCGAAGACAGAACACCGAAGGACAACGAAAAGGCCGCGTACAGTCGTCCACCGCCTTAGCTGGAGAAGAAGCGCTTTACGCGCTTATCGTCTTCTTCTGCCTTGATGTACGGAAAATAAGCCACAACTGCTGCATTGCCCTGAAGCCAACTTAACTCTTACACACTCGCTTGAAGAGTGCTCCTTCAGGATTTTCGAGATGTGCCCCGCTACAGTCGAGTCTGCTGCTCCAGTTAATCCTGCGGACGACTTTACGTCAGAATCGCATCATTCAAGTCCCTGACCCATTGTTCGGGTCTTAATATCGCAAGGTTACATTGTTGCGGGCGAAGCAAAGCGGCACCTCTATAAACGTATACGCTCAACACGTAAACATATCAGTCTAACAGGGCCCATACGGCGGAAGTACTCGCGCAGCGAACAAGCCACGCTCGAAGCCCTTCGCCCTCAGTCTCTGCGCCGGGAACGAACACGGTCAACTTTTGTCGCGCGGGCCCCCCACCCCTTATCAACGCTCTCTCGGCCACTTGCCAGCGACTCGTCTTTTAATAAAGGTGGACGGCGAGCCGCGGGCGCCACTCTCGCTACGAGCCGCAGCTTATTGTGACGGCAAACAAGCGGTCCTTCGCCCGAGTAACCCTACACACGCCTTCCTCTGCTGCGCCGCTCTCAAGCTGTCGGAGCGGCAAACGTCGGGTCCAGCGGCGCGCGCTAAATTGGGCCCGCTATTTAGAAAAGGGCGGGCGGTTCAATTATGCATAGGGGCCGAACTCGCGTGCCACTGGCCGATATCGCATGATTGAGGCCGAAACGAGAGCTCGGGGTGCTCTTCCAAATGAACCTAGACACTTGGGTGCTTTTCTTTCCCGGCGATTGTGTATAGAAATTCGAAAGAATAAATCGCTCCGGGCATTACGTTGATTACGTCAGGAAATCGGACCGACTAGTACACGAGGTAAAAACGAATTAAAGGCATAATTCGTCGCCGACGATGGCCTTTGAATGCGAAGCTTCGGTTGACAAAGGAGAACGTACTGCTCGGAATCAAAATTACATGAAATACTTAATCACGCTTGCTCTGGCGTATTACAAGTGCACATGTGACAGGAGCGCAGCGAAGCCTTTGAAACCTCGGTTTATAGGTAAAGACACGCCGCGGTGACTCAGTGGATGAGGCCCCGAAGGACACGAGTTCGATCCCGGCCGCATCTACCGTTTTCTAAAAGAGACTTAAACAAAACGCCCGAGTGTCGAGATTTCGGCGTACATTAAAGATCCCAGGTGGTCTAAATTAATCCATAGCCTTTCTCTACGGCGCGACTCATAGCACAGGTGTAGCTTAAGGGCATAAAACTACCCCTCCCCCTATTTTTTCTTAGTAGACAAAGAAGAGAGATGCGAAACGAATATCGGCCCCGCGCAGTCGTTTGGCCATCAACATACGCTTTCGCTCCCAGTTAAGTCCAGGACACATTATATAGCGGCTGCATTTGTGTTCCGCATGCTGTGAGGCTGAAAGTGGCCCGTACAAAAGCGTCAACAGAACAACGCTGAAACTATAGGCAACGGAGGAACGATCAAATCCAACTCCATTTGGCGATGCTTTTGCACAAGAATTCGTTTCACACCTTGAATTAGTACCATTCACGCAACAAGGGAACACGCAAAATGTTGAAAAGGGAAGAAAACTAACGCTAACGCATTATTGTCGCATAAATCCCACTGATCACCCCCCAATTTTAGTTCTACAAACAAACAGAATCGCTGATCGCTTGTGCACGCTGGTAGCTACAGGAAGGAGAAAGACTGCCAGCCTGAGAGGAACAGCTAGCATTTGTGGG
>NW_027526295.1:258454740-258473626 GCF_048455015.1 Haemaphysalis longicornis | reverse complement strand
AACTTAAGCTCCTGCTCCACACACGTGTGTTATACGCGCGCAGACTTAAAACACCTAAAACCAGTTCTCACGCATAAAACGCCTAAAGTCAGCTCACAGCCTTGCACAGTCAGGTGCCTCCACGCTAATTAGAGACGACGGCGAGCGGCACAAGGCTTAGCTATCGTTTAAAATCCTCACGTCACGGGCGGACGGGTGACGACCGAACCCCAGGCTTGGAACCGCGACGCAATTAGGGTTAAGTTTCGTCATTGCGTGCATCTCGAGGCGTGTAGAGTGACGTGTGGTAGAACAACGTCACAGCGACTCGTTCGGGCGAAGCTTCGTTAGCGGAACATTGTCTCAGGATACTTTCGAACGCGCGCGCGCAAACTTTCCGCGTTTGGATTAAACGAGCGTATTTCAAACGCCCTGTCAACACGCCTCGGACATTGTTCGCCAGATGCTAGCGAGATAAGTGAATAGAGAATTGACGCAGTTCAAATATGTTCAAGCGAACTATAGGGAAGAAGTTAAAACGCATGACAATGCGCCACTCATTCTTTTTTTTTTTTTTTTCGCGTTAGCATCGAGTCTTGCAACGCTGCAAAACCTTCTTCCAGGGGCATTTTCTTTCGGCAATTTCCTCGAGAAAACCTATACGAACTCTGCGGTGTAACAACAAACGTAGTGCACATTATACAGACACCAAATAATTGTCTGGCGATTACGATACTCCCTAATGCGATATTTGGGCGAAGCAGCAGTGCGCTGAGGCAGCACTCACTCGTGGGTTCTCTTGACGGCAGCAATGATGAGCCTCTGCGTCGGCAAGGGACTGCGAACTGCGTCTTAGGCAGGGAATGCACACCATCGTCACGCGCACGCCCCCCTCACGTTTTCGCCAAGTGTCGCGCAGACCAGCGTCTCGTGCGGGCACAGCATACTACCCCCCCCCCCCCCCCCCCCCCACACACACACACACACTTTCCGAGATCTCTGGCTCGCGCCGCCCCGGCAAACCGCCCTCCCCTCCCAATTTCGCAACACTCTCCTCCCTTGCTTTCTTTCATCGTTCGCTTTTTCTTTCACTTGCCATCGTTCACTCGGTTACGCCGACAACGCGGCTCAGCCCAGAGACGCCGCCGAAAGGGCTGCGCCCTAAAACACAGGCTGTCTTTCTTCTCGGAGGAATTACAACTGCACTATGCAAGCACTTGAACGGTTTTATTTTTAATGAACAAAATAGGTTAGAATAAAAGCAGTTGCCCTACGCAGTGGCGAAGGTGTTGTGCTTCTGAGCGGTAAGACGCGGGTTCGATACCGGTGGCCGCGCGGGAAATGTTTCTGGTGGTGGCGAAACACGAAAACGCGCGTATGTCGAGATTGCAACGCGTGTTAAAGATCCCCAGATGACCTAAATTTTAACCTGTAGCCATCCGCTACGGCGCGCCTCGAAGCCCAACTGTAGCTTCGGTGTACAAAACACACAAAAAAATCTGATTAAAAAATAAAAGCACCCGTAACGAAATAGGAAAGGCTGCTCACTAAACAGGGCGGGGTTCACATTTCTTTGCGCGCATTTGTAAGGACAGACGGTATTCCCCAGAGCAGGTTTTATTTAACACAATGTTAAGAGAAATAAGCAAGGCGCAATATTGTAATACCCCCATCGCATAAGATGTCAGCGTTCAAGAAGAACGCTTATATCTTGTTAGTTACGTTGTGTCTGCTTGCGTGCGTGTTTGTAGCACACGGGTGCATGGTCATCTAAATAGCAAGTAATGACGTTTAAAACAGCCTATCGGCCACAAACGTCCTTCCTAACAGGGAGCCGAAAAATCCTTCGTCTCCGGGGAACTATCGTACAAAAAAGAGAGCGCAGTGTCCACGGTCGCCGAACGCAATTGAACAACCAACGACAGCCAACCTCAGATTACGAATTTATAATCCCCCCGAATGGCGTTCCTTTTAATGCTCCCTCTTCCCATTTTGTAAACCCGATTCCTTTTATACAGCTTCCTCGGATCCGCAGCAAATTTCATCCCATACGGTCAGACCAACGACGATACATTTCTCCGACAGGGGAACGGCCGGCAATACTTAAAAAGAAAAATCAAGGGCAAATGTGAAAGACATCAGGAACGATGACGATAGAAAGAGAGAGGGGGGGAAGTGGGGGATAAGGCGGTCGTCGATGCCGCGGTGAGAGGGGGAGAGGGGACGAGGCCTGATGGGCGGAGCCGAAAGGCTTCGATGCCCAATCGATAACGCTCTCCCCGAAAAGGAAACAAGCCGAACGTGCGCCGACTGCAAAGTGATCCGCGACCGAGCCCGACTGCCGTGTTCCGCGATTTCGGCCACACTGCCACCACCCACCCACCCGGCCACACGGCGGACTACGGCTATATCCACCGCGGCGTACCGCAGCGGCCCTCTCAACTCGCCGACTCGGCGGCCAACGCCGAACAGGCCGGCATTAATTATACGGATACCGCCGACGGCGCATTGAACGTGACCATGTTTGCTTTCGAAGATGAAAGAAGGGATCACGACGAACAGCCGAGCAATTTTCTTATTCTGGATAGTTGGCATAATTTGTATTTGTATACTTCTCTCCCGCCAGGAACGGGGGGAAAGCCGCCCACCAGCTTCCAACAATGCCGAAACAGGTTCAAGTGCGGTAGCATTCCCAAGTTCAGCGGAGTTCAATTGCGCAACTTCTTCTGCCGTGTATAGGCGTGAATGTATAAGGGGGAGAGGGCTCTGAGTAACTGTGGGTGCTGAAGAAAAGTGCAGGTCCCCTACATCCTCGCATTCTAATAGGCACTTCACTGTCACGACGATACGTACAGTACGTACGGAAAGACGTGGCGAGGTCAAAAGGAGGGAAAAGAGCATGGAAGAGGAAAGACGCTGGGGTGAATGTGAAAGTGCTGTGCGCTCATCTATGCAGCGAAAAAACCCGCGCCCGACTCCTCGAATGCTTCCCAGCACGGCGCAATGCCACCCTCTCTGAAGCAGGGGACACATGTCCGTCCGAGCACTCCGGTTTCCAACGCGGTACGTCAAAGTATGTAGCAGGTTGGATGCGCTCGAGCGGTCGACGCGGCGGGTCATCCGGCAGCCAAACCGGTTCTCGGGGCGGAGACACGTGCGGGACGCGCTCCTCCTTTTCGCTCATGTGTTCGACTCTTGAGATATGTCGTTTTGCGTCATCGCGTCACTAGTAATCAGTCGCAGAGCCAATGTGAGAATCTTCCTTCGGCGATCAGCAGAAAAGCTGCATTGACGTCACACCACCGAGAAACTGTGCACGGTGGACCGGCGCGCCAGATCTTCGTTTCGCAACTCCATTGCGAATCGCAGCCATCTAATTCCGCAATAGCTGCTATTGCAAACAAATGATAATCCGAACCACGTGCATGCGTTTCGAGGCTTCCCACTTTCCCAATGTCTTCATCTCTCTTAGCGCGATGAGAGAGGAAAAAGAACTCCAGCGATCAACGCCTGTGATTTCGCTATATCAAGCTTTGACTGCTACTTGCACGGGTCTCGAATACCATATTTAGTTTTGTTTCCGAAGATCAGTATACTGAACCTTGCTGTAACAACCACCAATTATTTTGCTCAATGACACACGCGCGCGCACGCATGCACCACTCACCCATCCACCCACCCCACCACACACACACATTCGCACGCACGCCTTATCTTGCTAGTTCCTCGTTCCCAAGCTCATTCTATTCTGCGGCGACGTCCTTGCCTTCACCCCTCCAGACTGCCACAACTCTCGCCACGCATACCAACTGTCCCAACACCAGTGTCAATCAATCGAGCATCCATTGCACATGTCCGGCAAGCCCGTGTCGAGAATCATCCTGGCGTTGTCAACAGAAGTTCGCATTGCTACGGCAACAGTTCTCCTCTGCGCCAGGGTAGACATTATCTGGGATCGGCAGGCCTCGCTGGCATTGACGCGGGTAAAGACATAAGTGTAGCAGGCGAACATGCGGAAAACATAGAAGGCACTAGCTACTAGGGAATTCATCGTACTAGCGAACATTTAGATAGGGAGAAAGCTAAAGAGGAGACGAAACACGCTATTTTAACTCAGTTTATGCCACAGAAACACAATGAAAACACCTATATGCAGATGATACGTGGAAAGGGCAATCATAAAAACGCAGAACAAACAAAGCAGTATCGCAAACGTCACACTTACTTGTATCACAAGCCACACCACAGTGCCGCGGCCAATATCACATGGCGTAAATTAAACCGACACGTGTGTACAGAATTAACCCATCGCCCATGCTCTCCATAAAGATTCAAAAAGATTCATTTCCCTTGTTGACAGCGCCAACGATGTTGCGATGACGCCCCTTTCCCCTTCCCTGCCTATCATGAAGGCCTCAGCAAATTCTCGGCCTGTTTGTGAGGAAGACCTCTACAGGACGCGTGTGTTTCGTCTCCTCTTCAGCTTTGTCCCGGTCATAATGCTCGCTAGTACGATGAATTCCCTAGTTAGTAACCAACTCGCCCAACCTAGCGATTTTGTTAACACTAGCTACATTGTAGTACTGAATCAAGACCCCAAGTACTCCTACAAGGAGTAGCAGTAGCTGGTGCCCCTCATCACGCACACTGTATATTATGAGGGATTGAGGTCTACCCTCACTTCAGATGTTTGTCGCACTTTCTACTTAACATGTAAAGGCGAAACTCAAATAAGTCGACCTCCTCTCTTGAGGTGAGAACGCGTGCGAAAGCCTTAGTAAGTTGGCCTTATCAAGCTACACAAGACTAAACCCAGCAACATTAGGTATAAAAGCTGTGTAAAATCCACCAACAATGCACAACTAGCTGAACAAGCTTGTTCACGGGCTCGACAGCGTCAACCCAGCAGCCCATCTCGGCAGCCAGCACGAGTCGCCTTGCTGGTGATGCTGAGGAAAGCAGAGAACAGGGAGAGCGCGCCCACAGCAGATCCTTACGAGCACAGAGCCGCCCATGCAGCAAGCCATCGACAACGTGAGCAAAGCCGTTTATATAGCAGACGGTGCGCGTCGTGCACTCGCAGGCGACACTCGGCGAACAGTGCTGAAGGACACCGCATAACCCCTCTTCCATTCCCTTCCCCTTGGCCATCTCCTGTAACCCCTTTCCTCCCCCACAGCTATGTCAGGTACACAAGAGAGGGGGCCCACGTGCATTAGCGCATGTGCATAAATGTGCTTTTAAATTTCGCGCCAACACCAGCATGGTCGAACGCAGTGTTACACATCGCCGCTGAAAACGCAAAAATGAGTATATACAATGTGCTACGTCATATAAAACACATCAACGAACAAAGTTGCACTACGTTTGAATATATCCACGCGCGCACGCACGCTGCACAGGCCACTCAAAGCTAGGTTCCCATCCGTTGACGTAACCGAATCCGGCCATTGAACCTTCTAGCACCAATACACCCAGCGGTGCCGCGAAAACCCGGCCGTACTGGGGCGTGAAATGGAACAAGTCGAACGCCAGCTGAACCCTGCAGCGCAAGAGTGGAAAGTGTTTATGGGCCAATACGTTGTTGCCACACATCTATAAAGTGCCATGCCGAGAAATAGAAGTGTAACGAGCACGGAACTTTCCTGGAATTAAGCACAGTTCGAGTAAGTGGGGCAATTTCACTGGCGCTCAAACTACGAGACCATAAACCCTAAACCTGCCCACTTCCAATAACCAAGATTAGACTCCTTTTGGCCTTTCTATTTTAGCGAGGTTCTGGAAGCGGCAGTTAATTAGAAGCAGCCGTGACACACAAACAGACAAATAAATTCGGGTACCTTCGCAATTGAGATGCAAAGACTGGGGAGACAGCTGAGCTGGTGGTCTTTACTACAGCTTTAACTAACGCCTTTCATAAGATAAAGATTGGTAAAACGCGATGCTTTCTCCATGCAAACTGACTTAAATCAAAATGAAACCTCCTAAAGTCCGAAATCCGAAATGCCAAAGTCCGAAACCAAAGTCCACTTCAACTCAGCCAAAGTCTGAAACCAACGCCCGCACTACGAACCCAAAGGAAATGCTGAGCGCCACGAATGCGGTGATTGCGCAATCGAATAGAAGTCGGTTTCATAAGGCGAGGGATCCAGGTTCGATTCCGACCAGAGGGAACGTTTTTAACGCGAAAGTGTTTTATTACCGGATACACAAAGACTTCGCTGACGTCATATCAGTCACGGAAGTGACGCCAGTGCAACGGAGCAAGCGGCCTCTAAAGGGGGCACCCCTGCACACGGGTCTTCTTGCGGGGAAGCAACCTTTAGTACTGAAGAGTACGTTATACTTGGGGTTGTTCGTTTTCGGGTTTTATATTTTAACACGAAAGTGTTTTGTGCCGGTATACACTAAGATTTCACTGACGTCATATCCGTCACGGAAATGACGCCAGTACTCCTTTGTCGAAGCTACCCGGCAGCAGGACGCCGCTCGCCAAGCGCACCCACAAGACAGACGCCTACCCGCAAATCATGCTCAGCTGTAGATTTCGCTGCATATTTCACTTTCCTGTTTTGCTGATTGCTATGACAGAGAAATCAACCAGTTTTTTTTTTCTTACGGCGCGCACTCCCCACGGCTGCTCGTCGGCTCCTTGCCTCCTCGTCACTTTCCCTCAGACTTCTGGTCTAGCATTTTTCTCCTCTCCACTTTGCTGCGCCGAGTTTTGAGCGACGGATGGCACTCAAGCTTAAACAGCTCCGCAGCTAAAAAAGGGAGATGGGGGTACGCGCGAAATATACCATTGGATGTAACTGAACTCATGCGAGCGCATACCCTCTCCTCTCAAGCTCGCTCCCCTCTCCGAGCTACGCGGCCTCAGACATCATCGCTCCGAATTCACGGACAATTTCACGGACGGTTCCGATTGAAACGTTCACGTCCCAAACAATTCTCCATTTATATTAGAAACGCGAACAAGCAGCGAACGCACAGTCTTCCTCACTAAGTGCCTCACCACAAGCGCTGAACGTGGCCGGACTGACGCGCAATCTTATTGCCACCCCGATGTGTCGTTCATCTTGTGACGCAGTTACGGAGGCCTTCTCGTTCGCGTTTTTACACAGTTCGAGCGCAGTGGACGAAATTTCGCTCAAAAAACGCCGACTGGATGTCGCAAAAATGAAACAAATCAATAACAACAAAGCGGGACAAAAAAAAAGGCACTCCTCCACGCAACTTTTTCAACGCGAACGAGCTTGTAACGCGAAAACAACGCGAAACCGGAATGCGACTCAGACGGGCGCTAATGACCCGGAAAGCAACCCCCCCCCCCCCCCCCCCCCCCTCTTCCCGATCAGCCGACGGTATTACTTCTGAAGATCAAAAGATGTGGGGACGGAATGAACACAGTCAAACTGCGCAAAGCCCGAAACGGACTGACGAAGAGAAAAATCGAGGGGAAACCATCATCCCAGAGTAACGTACAAGGAAAGCAGAAGTAGAGATCAATTTCGGGGACAGCGCTGTCGTTTATATATCGCTCCTTCCCGCTCGAGAAAATAAGGGCAGCCGTCGAGTGCACACCACGGGCGGACGGGATTTCCGGCATAATCCAGCGCCAAGAGCACGAGCGCGTCGAGAGCTGCTCGCTGGAAGCAGCGAAACAAGTCGCCGAGGACACGCGTATGAGTGGCCGGCCGCAGCAGCAGCGGCACCAGCGCTGCAAGAAATCAAGCCGCTAACAAGCCCCGAAAGTCCAGCCCCGCGAAACGAGAAATGAGCTGCCGCGCCGTCCGGGCTCCGCCTAATCTTTGAGCGCACATTTTTTAACGAGGCGCTACAGCGACCGCACGCGCAAGGCCAGCGAGCGAGCTTTGTGTATTTATGCTGCTTTTTGGGTCGTTATGGTTGCTGCCTTTCATGTTACTTCGTTACAGCTCTCGTTGCCTGAGCTCGTGAACGTTATACATAGTACACTTGTCTCTCTTTCCCATATCTCTCATATATCGAGTGAGGCCTTCATTCTGCAGTGGACACGAACATCCTCATAGTTGAATGAATGAATGAATGAATGAATGAATGAATGAATTGTTGGTTCACATTTTTCCGTGGGCGTGTGGAACAAAAAATTAAAGAAGGCAAAGCTGGTGAGTGAACTACTGTTTGCTTGCATTTAGCTACTAAGCTAAGCAGTTTTTCAATTTTTAAAATTCCATTAAGGCGTCCTCATCACTTCATGCTGCCGGCCAAGAGCGGCGAGCGTGTCTTACACCAAATGTTCTAAAAATGAACTTGGGAGGAAACAATGTGAACGGCACATGCGTATTTATATAGCGCAGGCTGAGCGCAATTTGGCCCATCGTTTAGGTGGACACGAACAACCATGCTAACTGCATAGCAAAACATAAATACGGCCTCGGTATATCAAGGAAATTTATTCTCTCCAGTCGTTCCGAGGAAGAGTGGAGGGGGGGGGGGGGGGGGGGCGTATACAGATGCACTACGGCCAGGAAAAACACTTCATAGAAAGCGGTCAGCGCAAGAGCTTTGGGCCGCCCCCATTTTAATTACTGCAAACGTCTCGTAGTGAGGTACATATATCCTATACTCAAAAATCTTCGAAGCCCAGAACAAAATCAACCAGTGCCCTCCATGAAGAAACAAAAAAAAAAAAGCTACGATGTGCCCCGTGCTGAAAGTTGCAATATCATAAGCGCAATAATACATGACCATTTTTTTTTAAGTTAATGCTCAATAGCTTCATTGCTACGCCCGCATACCTTAATGTCCATCTGCGAACGCGGAAATTACACAGGCAAAAACACCCCACACGAGTCACGTATTTGCCGTAACAACAGACACCCTTTAAACGATTGATCGATTAATTGGGGTGTTTGACGCGCCGAAGGAACACCTGGAGGGCTCCGCATTACTTTTGACCACCTGGGGATAGTTGACGTGCGCCGAAATCTCGGCACACGGGCGTTTCCATCAGAAAAGCAGCCACCGCGGCCGGGATCAAACCCGCGTCCTTGGGCTCAGCAGCACAACGCCTTCGCCAATGCGCCGGGTACCCTTTCAACGCTAACCTCGCCGATATAATGTTTGAACCAGCGGTAATAAATCCCGACTCGAGCGTTCTCTTCGCAAGGCATCCTTAACCTAAAATTCAATCACTCTATGATAGACTAGCGGTAGTACCCGGCGGTGCCCGGGTGGGCCATTATATTGAGGACAGCAATTGGTATTTGTTAGTCGCCATATTAGGCTACTTCATTGGGAAGTGGTACACACTCGGGAGCGCCTGCCTGCTGTCAGTACATAGGCTCGTACTGCAGGCGCGTCGTGGTAATGTGAAACGACTGGTACTCGTGTTTTACTCCAACACTCGCTAAACAAATTGCACCAAGATGGCGCGTTTGAGCGAATGAGTCAGTGAGTGAAAAAGGTTTTATTGAACCAGCGAAGTGGGAGTAAGTCTCTAGGTCTAACAGTTTTGGCTGGGCGTTGATGAATCAGTCAGTCAGTCAGTCGGGCACTTCTTTTTATAGGTATAGATGACACCTACTCCTACAGGAGACGAGTAGTTGCGGAAGGTGTCAACAGATGGCGACCGCTAAACGAACGCGGGAAAATTCAACTGTATTTTACGTCCAAAAGGATGCAGATTAAAAAATCTCGCTGGCCTTCTTATCCGCGTGTTAGGACAAAATCCTGAAAGTGGATTTTGGGCAAATAAATGTGCAGCATTTTCAAGAAAAAACGAATGGGAGATATCAAGTGGCTGGGTGGTTAATTAGGAAAGTGTAAAAACACGGTGTTTTCCCGAAATTCCGCTTGCCTCTATTGGGAGGGTGTCATTGAAAAATGTTGTGTAACAGTGTTGATATACGTGAGTAAGTTGCCTATCTCAACAAAAACCAGTTCGATATCTCAGATGGCGGGCGGTGAAAAAATTAATATCTGAGAAACTATTTTACCGCTTTTCACTCTCTCCATGGTGTAATTTTTAAAATTTTAAGAAATATTGACCTCCAACACCGTAATCAGAATGTGCCCTTGCAATCTGTAGCCGTTTGAAAGAGCAGTTTGGCTAGACGTGTACATAACCTGTCAGGCCTTTTTGGCTCATCAGCCGTGTCATTTGTAAAAAAACAATTGGACCCTTTTAGCGGCGTCGCAGAGCGAAATCCTCAAAAAAGTTTCTTTGCATTTGTATGAGTAACATATTCTAGCAAGAATCAGTTGGATTACTGAATCGGTGAAAGACTTATTTGAGAATCTTTAGGAACACCGTTTTACTTCCGAAATGCGGAATCACCTCGCTGGTGTAGGTTAGGAGAAATCCAAAAACTACTTTTTAGGTATTCTTAAGGGCTAGTTATATCAGCAAAAAGCGCTTCGATATGTGAATGGGTGACCGAGAAAATCACGAATTCACGAAATCACAATTTCGCCCTTTTCTTCGCTTAGGAGGGCAATTTCTGAAAAACCCGCCTTAGTGAGCACCTACTCAATGACGCAAATAAACTCGTGAAATTTCAAGTCTCTAGATATAAACGTTTTGGCTGGGCGTTGATGAGTCAGTCAGTCAGTCAGTAGGGCACTTCTTTTTATAGGTATAGATTAGGACAGCCAGCAAGCGTCCCCCCCCCCCCCCCCCCCTTTGTACTTTTTCTTTTCATACTGTTCGCAACAGAGACTGCTTGCCACAAATCTTTGTCACGATGACCTTCGATCGGTTTTTCATGCACGTCTGACCGAGGTGCGGCCAAACATGAAGGCTCAGGAAGGAACCACAGAACGACCGAAGACAGAACACCGAAGGACAACGAAAATGCCGCGTACAGTCGTCCACCGCATTAGCTGGAGAAGAAGCGCTTTACGCGCTTATCGTCTTCTTCTGCCTTGATGTACGGAAAATAAGCCGCAACTGCTGCATTGCCCTGAAGCCAACTTAACACTTACACACTCGCTTGAAGAGTGCTCCTTCAGGATTTTCGAGATGTGCCCCGCTACAGTCGAGTCCGCTGCTCCAGTTAATCCTGCGGACGACTTTACGTCAGAATCGCATCATTCAAGTCCCTGACCCATTGTTCGGGTCTTAATATCGCAAGGTTACATTGTTGCGGGCGAAGCGAAGCGGCACCGCTATAAACGTATACGCTCAACACGTAAACATATCAGTCTAACAGGGCCCATACGGCGGAAGTACTCGCGCAGCGAACAAGCCACGCTCGAAGCCCTTCGCCCTCAGTCTCTGCGCCGGGAACGAACACGGTCAACTTTTGTCGCGCGGGCCCCCCACCCCTTATCAACGCTCTCTCGGCCACTTGCCAGCGACTCGTCTTTTTAATAAAGGTGGACGGCGAGCCGCGGGCGCCACTCTCGCTACGAGCCGCAGCTTATTGTGACTGCAAACAAGCGGTCCTTCGCCCGAGTAACCCTACACACGCCTTCCTCTGCTGCGCCGCTCTCAAGCTGTCGGAGCGGCAAACGTCGGGTCCAGCGGCGCGCGCTAAATTGGGCCCGCTATTTAGAAAAGGGCGGGCGGTTCAATTATGCATAGGGGCCGAACTCGCGTGCCACTGGCCGATATCGCATGATTGAGGCCGAAACGAGAGCTCGGGGTGCTCTTCCAAATGAACCTAGACACTTGGGCGCTTTTCTTTCCCGGCGATTGTGTATAGAAATTCGAAAGAATAAATCGCTCCGGGCATTACGTTGATTACGTCAGGAAATCGGACCGACTAGTACACGAGGTAAAAACGAATTAAAGGCATAATTCGTCGCCGACGATGGCCTTTGAATGCGAAGCTTCGGTTGACAAAGGAGAACGTACTGCTCGGAATCAAAATTACATGAAATACTTAATCACGCTTGCTCTGGCGTATTACAAGTGCACATGTGACAGGAGCGCAGCGAAGCCTTTGAAACCTCGGTTTATAGGCAAAGACACGCCGCGGTGACTCAGTGGATGAGGCCCCGAAGGACACGAGTTCGATCCCGGCCGCATCTACCGTTTTCTAAAAGAGGCTTAAACAAAACGCCCGAGTATCGAGATTTCGGCGTACATTAAAGATCCCCAGGTGGTCTAAATTAATCCATAGCCTTTCTCTACGGCGCGACTCATAGCACAGGTGTAGCTTAAGGGCATAAAACTACCCCTCCCCCTTTTTCTTAGTAGACAAAGAAGAGAGATGCGAAACGAATATCGGCCCCGCGCAGTCGTTTGGCCATCAACATACGCTTTCGCTCCCAGTTAAGTCCAGGACACATTATATAGCGGCTGCATGATTTGTGTTCCGCATGCTGTGAGGCTGAAAGTGGCCCGTACAAAAGCGTCAACGGAACAACGCTGAAACTATAGGCAACGGAGGAACGATCAAATCCAACTCCATTTGGCGATGCTTTTGCACAAGAATTCGTTTCACACCTTGAATTAGTACCATTCCACGCAACAAGGGAACACGCAAAATGTTGAAAAGGGAAGAAAACTAACGCTAACGCATTATTGTCGCATAAATCCCACTGATCACCCCCCAATTTTAGTTCTACAAACAAACAGAATCGCTGATCGCTTGTGCACGCTGGTAGCTACAGGAAGGAGAAAGACTGCCAGCCTGAGAGGAACAGCTAGCATTTGTGGGTAGCCTGACATGCTCCGCGGCGGCGACGCGCTACGAGATAACGTAGGAGTAGCGCGCGCCGCCGTGCTACTCCGTGCTGCTTCCTGAGACGGGAAGTGCTGCCCGAACAGAAGCTCCCCGCCGCCGACGCCAGAATCCCGAGTTCCGCGCCGCCGACGCAGCAGCTATGCGCCGTCGCCGACAAGGCTCTGCAGTTATATCTGCGCTCAAATTTCGCATGGCGATATCGTGATCATCAGCCAATTTTTTTAACACGAAAGTGTTTTATTCCCGAATACACAAATACTTCACTGACGTCATATCCGTCACGCAAATGACGCCAGTACAACGGAGCAACCAGCCTGTAAAGGGTGCACTTCTGCAAGCGGGGAAGCAACCTTCAGTACTAAAGAGTTCGTTATACTTAGGGTTGTTCGTTTTCGGGTTTTATATTTTAACCCGAAAGTGTTTTATGCCGTATACACCAAGATTTCACTGACGTCATATCCGTCACGGAAATGACGCCAGTACACCTTTGCCGAGGCGACCCGCAAGCAGGGCGTCGCTCGCCAAGCACACCCACAAGACAGCCGCCGACCCGCAAATCATGCTCAGCTGCAGATTTCGCCGCACATTAAACTTTCGTGTTTTACCGATTCCTATGGCAGAGAAATCAGCCACAGTTTTTTTTTTTTTTTTTTTTTTAGTTCGTTCAGCACTACAGATATTCGAAGGCCCGTATGAACGCTACGGGATAGACAAAAACCTGTTCTTTGAAGCACTGGGCGCGATCGTGAACGAGTGAAGTGAAAAAGATCACCATATCGGTTTTCCCGAACCTACCAGTAGGCAAACAAGCGCGCGACGTAATTCGGTTAGCGGGCAAGGCAAACACACAATGCGCGCACAGGTCAAAATCCCGCTTTCCGGTCAGGCCGCACCCTGTTAGCGACGGAGTGCCGTGAAGTGAATTTAAACGCCTCCGATCGGGCAGCGCGTCTAGGGCAGAATAAAAACTCGCAATATACCAAGGGGGAGGCGGGGATGACGCGGGGGAAAAAAAATCACCCGAGCATTTATATTTACGAGCAAAAACAAACGCAAAATAAGACTTTATTATCGTCCAATACCCGCCATTTTGGCGGCCTGGTTGCACGAATGTCACGCATCAGGCGACATGCCACGAAAATGGCCTCCGGTGGGCTACATGTGTTTCATATGGCACGCGTCTCGTAACGAGTGCAAATCCGGTCACGTACTGTATACATCTATCCCTCAGCGTTTAGAAAACAGCTGAAGAATGACGGGCTCCAGTCGAGACAGTGCTGCTTGAATTTAAAAACAGCGAAGCGACAGCCCAGGCAAAACTAAAATACCGCATAAAATAGCAAAGAAAACCAGAAGACAGGACGACAGCACGCATAAATTGTCGTATCGACTCAGCGATTTCCAAAAACATTGATCATGAGAAAAAAACGTGCCTCGGCAAAGGGGCGCCCGATACGAGCAAGTGACACCGCATCGTCGCCCAGCATTATATAACAGGATGCGATAGCGGCTTCGCTAAACGAATGCTGGACGATACGGGCCACTTTTCGAAGCGCTGGGTGCAGATGAGGTCAATACAATGTACGTCCACGTTCATTTTGTTCTTTTCTTTATTTATCGCTGCAGAATAAGAGGTGCCAACTTTTGTATATAGACGAAGCCAGAAAGAAAGGCAGTGAGCCTGTCGTTTTACGCTCCATTTTAAGGGGAAGTAACGCTAACCTCTTGGCATACACAGTTTCCGTGGGTTTAGACGACCAGTCTAGAGACAATTTTAGACGACGAGTCTCTGTGGACCAGTTTAGAGGACCAGCAAATGTTTTGTTGACCTCTTTTTTTTTGCAATATATCCCCAATATATCCCCAAAATATATCCCCCAGGCCTCCGCACCAACAAGCAATGCTCTCTCTCTCTCTCTCTCTCTCTCTCTCTCTCTCTCTCTCTCTCTCTCTCTCTCTCTCTCTCTCTCTCTCTAAAAATGACGCAGGCGCCCTTCTGTCCTTTAAACCAACACTGCTGCATGTAAATGCAATGAGCCATTTTTAGCTCTGTAGGCGCTGACGAATATCGCCTACAGCCAACAACATGGGGGGGGGAGGGGGGGGTACACATCAATACTTCTAATCCGGGTGCCGACAACGTAAACAATTCGAAGCGGAGGTTTGAAGGTTTACAGGGTCTGCATTATTAAATAGCGGTTACAATAGCGCCCATCACGGCCGTGCGACAAAATTCAATTTCCTCTTTTCATTACGCCACAATCGAACACGCGGCGCGCGGCGCCTCAGAACCCGAGATGTTTCCATAACGCCGAAGTTGCATAAAGGCCCGAGTTAAGCGGCTTTGGGTTACTGCGGGGCGGCACAAGGAAAATATTGCCTGCCCTCGACGAATGACCAGGCCGCGACACTTTCGAGAACGACAGCCTGTTTCCTCGCGGAGTGAGAAAACAGCCCGCCGCCGCTTATGCAAGGCCGCAAGCGGGAGGGCCACCGAGCGTTATTCCTCCTCCTGCTTTCGAATGGATTTCAGCAGCAAACATAGATGCCCCGCGCAAGTGGCTCCCCAGCGGACGCCCACTGCACGCACGAAACAGACCGGCAGCTGCGTCTAATTCTGAGAATTGGGGGCCCCAAACAAGAGGCGGCCGCCAGCTAGTACAAAGCGGGCGAGAGAAAAAATCGGCGCGTGCTGCGAAGCCTGAAAGGAAATACGATAAACAACGTGAACCCCCTCACCACTGCTGCCAGAGTGCCGCAGGAAGGAACTACAATACGGACGAATACTTTGATAGGCGGGAATAAAAAAAAGAAGTCCGCTTGTCATCTGCAACGAACGAGACATATAGAGCGTACCTATATTGTTAGTTGGTCTCTCTCTCTCTCTCTCTCTCTCTCTCTCTCTCTCTCTCTCTCTCTCTCTCTCTCTCTCTCTCTCTCTCTCTCTCTCTCTCTCTCTCTCTCTCAGAGACTCGTTGTTTTCCGGCGAGTAATATTTCTTTCTCATCCAGGCTGTCGCCCTAAAAGAGGCCACTCAAACAGGCTTCCAGTGCTTGACGGGACCGAACAATATGATTACACACAAAGGCAGCCCGATGGCGTTGATGGCGGTGTCTGCTGAGACTACAGAAAAACTAACGGGGAAAGAACCCATCTAACAAATGCATAGCATTTACAGACAGATCGCGAGGCTCGCACCCAGGACAGTGATGCCATTAGGCAACGCTGAATCACTCCTGTCACGTAAGCCTCTGACCCTGTACGAACGTATGATGGTGGGCTCCAACAGACTGCAGGGTGCATAGTAAGAAGTCACATAGCACTTTTTCCCCCTCTCACCCGGTCAACGAGATAAATGTATGATATTAGACTACATCCACAGCTGTTCCGTCAAGGAGGATGACTCATCGTCGTGTGAACGCCGTGTTTTCCAGTGACGTCAACTGCGCGACAGCAGAGGGCAATAGCCCTCAGGTCGCCGGAGCCCTTCTTACGAGTTGTGAAAAAAGCGAAAGCATTAGTGGCCAGCTGAGCTCCTCGGGGATGTCGCCGCCCTCGGCACAAACAGGAGCAGAAGCGGCCGAAGCGCCGGGACTGGCTGGTGACTGATGGGGCACTGGGTGAGGGCAGCGCTTAATCTTGTTCGCAGCCGCCTCCTTTTCGCGTCTTTTCGTCCGTGTTTAAAGTGCGTTCGCGGCCACTGGTTCTCCTGTCCGCATCTTTGCGTGAAAGTTTGACGTACCTTCGCAGCCACTAGCTGTCCTCTCGACATCTTTTCCTTCATGTCTAAAGAACACCAACCGCCATGACCACGTGGCGCATGTTTTTGTCAGCCTGACCATGTAAAGTGCTCGTAGTACCGTTATATATTCGTGCATGTTCTTTCATGTAGTATAGCGGTTAAGTGACTTCTCTGTCACCACACTCCTCTGCATGGGCTCGGTTCCCGTCAATGACACAGCTTTTTTTTTTGCTTTTAAAACAGAGACTATGAGCCACACAAACTGCCGCAGTCATGTTAGGCGCTGTGTCACTGCAACCGATGGTAGCCAGATTTGATCGCCTGCAGCTTTAGAGATTGTACAAAAGAAGTAAGACTCAAAGTCGCAATCCCACGACGCTGTCTCCCTCTCTCGTAAAGTTGCACGCCTGCACAGTATTTAAAAAAATGGCGTGAAGTGATGTGATTAAATGACAACAGGATCACAAGAGGCAGCGACGGTCATGCGGCCCCCCACTGACGTCACTACTCATATCCTCTTGCAGAACAGAACTCCTCTCCCCAAAAAAGGGCAGTGCCGCATTACCCGCGCATCGCTAAAGTGAGCGCAGGGCAGACGAGGATGAGGCTCCAGGCTTACTTTATCTGTCTACATGGACAACGAAGTGGTTGCGGAAGATTACAGCGAACGTGCCACAAACAGCTTCGAAGCGGCTGTCCGCTTACTTCAACTGGGAGAAATAAATCTATCGTGTCCCGTTCTCGAGAGAAGAGGCCCGGAGACAAACTCGGAAGGTACTGTACAAATATTCCGTACGTAACGGCAGCGCCGCTGCGGTGACACGTTGATGAGGAAAAATACTAATTACTGATAACTACTGAAAGTTCTTGAGGCAAATCTCGGTAGAGGCGTTGCGTACGGCTACGACGTAAATTTTGTTGGCATACAGTTATTTATTATTGCAGCGACGAGAGTCAGCCTTACTGCGTGAAATTTAAGAAGGTTTAAGAAAGGCAGGGGCCACTGCATACTCGGCGTTGCCGCCCCTGACATTCACCGAACTTATAGTAAACTGAGGTTGCGCAAGTGGTACATTGCGAATGCAATTAAATGCGAAAAACGGAGCGTCCAGCCTCCGACACGCGCGGTGTCATCTGGCTGCCGGAATTCAATAGCCCCCGCAGCGCAGATCCGCCACACGTTTGAGAGGACGGAGTGCCATGACATCGGATACCTCTTCAATGAAGCAACGCTGTGTGCTTGTTTTGTTGCGGATTTCACCACCGCAGCGCAGCCTAGCAACAATACGTGCGGGACTATAACCGTTCGTAACATACAAGTTATATTCGACTTGCGGCGCTAACTTGGCCGCTTCACTCATCGTTATTAATAGTAGATAATGCGCCGAATGATGTGTGTTTCGTTGTACGTATTTTTTGTATCCCCCTCCCCCCACGTACACACACCTCCGGACATTGTGCAAACGAGAAGAAACGCACAAAACTCGGCGTGGCCAAATTGGTGTTGGCATACAACGCGCGCAGTAAACGCGATGGTTTTGATGAATGCCCGACGATGGCGGGCGATCGGAGTAGTCACTCACCTCGTCAAATTTGTCGTACTGTTCGCTCTTCTCGTCGGCTGTCAGTTCGGAGTTTCCCGTGGTCTGGCTGGCGTCAACGGACGAACAATCGGACACAGCGTCCAACTCACCCAGCGATCGCGCGCTGATGGCCCCAATCACGAGCTTCCACACGTCACCTTTCGCCGTACACGCGTTCTCCCCCATCGCGCTCTCGGGAGGAAAGGCTTACAGGGTGGGGTCAAGATGAAAGCCCGCTAGTCAGTGTTCTCGCCCGGTGCGCGGCGTGCGAGCGTGTCAAGAAGGTAAGTAAACAGAGAGATATATACATATCAGCCCTAGTCAGCTTCACGGCCCTGCCACCGGTTTCTTTAGGGTCCTGGCGGCGTACTTGTCATGGCCGTTGTAGGCTCTTCAATCCACCCTACAGGTCTCTGTCAGCAAAAGCAGACCAGAATTGACTCGCTCGGCCAGCAGCACTCGTATATGCGTTGCGCAAGGGCAAGGGCGTGTTCACGGTGCTTTCCAATCATTTCCCCGCTAAAGTAGCATAATAACTTAGTCCCTCAATCAATGAGTTTGCCGAGAGCACGAGTATAAAGGGCTGAGCCAGCACTTTGTTTCTAAACTTGGCCCTAGTGAAAAGGCATTTAAAGAAATCAGCTCAGCGGCGAAGCCCGGAACAATGGGTACTTCGAAGACACCGCTTTAGATAAGCCAGTCACTGAAACACCTTGCTATAGGTGGAAGCGCTGCAATCCCAAGCTCTGAGAAATGACTTCCCGTCTAGGACAGCGGCCAGTTGAACGGCTTTCTTGGACGGCTTTCCTTTAGTTCCACCCTCACGCGCGTTTACGCACACGCACGGCAAGGTCGAGAACCTTCCACCCGACGATGTGTTAGGTCCGATGCAGAGCGTGCATGGT
>NW_027526295.1:258337240-258449740 GCF_048455015.1 Haemaphysalis longicornis | reverse complement strand
CAACACGACACGCGAAAAGTTGCGTATACACGGCAGAATTTCGTGGTTCGGTCAACTGACAGAAGTGCTAAACAGGTACAAATATACCGACGCCAGTAAACGAAAGTCCACTTGGTCCACTTGGTGACCTTTATGACCGAAATCACTGTAAGTATCAAGAAAAACTTCAAAGGAAGACGCGGTGGCTCGGAGACGCATCCTCAAGAACGCCGGTAAAGATTCGTCGTATCGGAAACGGCGACATTTGCTCCCATTCACCGCCGCCATCTGTTCACACAACGTTGGCAGCGCAAAAGCGTTTGTATGCAGGCGAGTGCGTACGCGCGGAAGAACGAAAAGTGGATCTTCCGAAGTTAGCATACGGCCCGCACAAAGCAGCCGGCGGTGCGAATGAAACAGATGGTCCCCCCGAATCGTCCGGCCTTTGCATTCAGTATGCGAAAAAGGCAGCTTTGCTGCAGCCACCTCGCGCGCTGCCTTTGTTTTACCGCGCCGCAGAGGCCCCGGCATGTATTGAGATCCCGCGCAGCACGCCCGCGCTGTGCTTCCCTGTTCCGCATGCAGCTCCAGTTCAGGTCAATTTATCACAAGCTGCAGACTACTCGAATGGTGTGCGTGAACGACGTGTTTCACTTCTTCCTTCGCTTCGAATTCCCGCCGACATTGCCTCTTTCAAGCTTGCTCGGCTGCGGGCTTGCTCCCGAGTGAAAAAAACTAAAAACAAAATAAAGATAACTACCAAGTCTTCTAACAACGTATTCGCCAATTTTAATGAATTGATAGACTTCGCTTGTTTTCGTACTTTCGAAACTGGCGAACGGCGGAGGAAAGGCGACATTAAAACAACGTGCATCACTAATTTCATTCATTTCTTTACGCTGCTTGGAATAGAGGTTGCTCTCCGCCCAGCTCCGCCAAACTCGTACTTAAAGGGACCCTGCAACACTTTCGATAAGCGCTTTCACTTTTTTCCTTCGCGTCTGGAACCACTGCGAGAGGTATAGTTATCGCCATCACGGAGCGGCCATGCGTCATTTTCTCGTGGCACAAGATACGTCTTCCATTTCTGCTTTGTTTTTGTGGCTTTTTTTAAGTTGCTATCGAAAAGTGTTCATTGCTGCGACTGAAGGAAAACCGGCCAACAGCCGCTACACGGCTTTAGTGACATTTTTCGAGCCATCGAAGCACGTCAAGACCGGGAAAGAAAGAAAAAATCTTTTGAGCCAGTTTACAGGTTATCTTATGCGCATAGATCAGTAATTTTTGGCTGAGGTACTTTGCGACCCCCTAATCTAAATACTGGGTGTGTTGTGTGACTGCGTTCTTAAAGCATTTAAGATTTCAAGACAAGTTAGAAAGAGTGTTGCAGGGTCCCCTTAACCGAAGCCGGTTACGTCCAACGTGGAATTACAACGGACTAGCATCGCGTTAGGTTTCGAAACTACGCAGCCTGCAGCAGCCGCACAGAAAGAAGAAACAAGCATGAAAAACGATGCCACGGATTTTATCGTCGGCCGAAGTAAATTACTGGTTTAATTTATCGGTAAACTGAAACTGACTGGAACGATATTAGCTAACTGTAATGAAGCGATTGAAATAATTTTATTAACCGTTTTGCAAGTACAATAAACCATCGTTATAACGACATCGTTTCATTAGGAGTTTTTCGCGGTTCTAACTGCAGTACAGGGAGGCGAATCATTCCCGCTTTTAACGAAATGCCGCTTACAAAAGTCGGTTTCCTATCCCAGGAACTTTATATTAACGAAAATTTACTGGATTTGTCAATCCTTTCTACGTATGCGTTGCACGGCCACACGGGTGTGCTGAAAATTCCAGCGTTATATGAAGTCGTTACTTATTTACTGATTGATTAATTGATTGTTTAAAATTATTTACTGGCCATTTGTTTTCCATCTAGCAATAGCTTTAGCCAATCCACTCTCCCCCCGAGCGTATGTGTGATGATCGCCGGGGCATACCGAACGCGGTGTTGTGCATGAATGTGGTGTATGTCAATGCCACACATCGGGAATGCGGAAATAAACGTCAGTGTGCCGAACCAAAAAAATACAGGTTCGGTTACGGTTCGGTTCCGATTCGACTATGTCACAACCCGAACCGGTTCGCAAGCTTGAACCAGTTCGTGAATCGGTTCGGTTCGGGGAGTTATTTATTAGAGGAGTGCGAAAAAATGTATTGTAGTTTAAAACGACCATAAAAACTAAATACAATTCTGGTGCATTCAAAATGCTGGTTTCTCTCAATAAAATTTGCGCAATTTTAAATACTACAGCAAGCAGTCACACCGTATGTTAAGGAAAACAGATGAAGACCAGCTACTTTCCCGCCCGGCCCTTATGTTGTCCCAGGGACTACTTACACCGACCATCAAGGCCCATGACTGTGTGCGAGATATCCTTTCTACCGCTTTCTTTTTGTTATTCATCTCTCTGGAATCGCCAATCACCCTCAACGTTATACCCCTAAAGTTAGGCCTGCGTACCGGCGAGTCGCCTCCGTGCATTAGCCGACGACGTGTTTAAATACCAGCTGTGTACTTTTCTTCGTCAGTTGTAGCATAAGAAAGATACCCTACAGCAGTCACGTAAATACTGCTCATGAATTCAATTGTCGGGCCACCTAGAATAATTTGTTAGCAGTCACGTTCGAGATTGTATGAACGAAAAAAACTGTGATTGATTCCTCTGTCATAGGAATCGGTAAAACACGAAAGTGAAATGTGCAGCGAAATCTGCAGCTGAGCATGATTTGCGGGCCGGGGCTGTCTTGTGGGTGTGCTTAGAGAGCGACGTCCTGCTGGCGGGTCGGTTCGGCAAAGGTGTACTGGAGTCATTGCCGTGACGGATATGACCCCAGTGAAATCTTGTATCCCGGCATAAAACACCATCGCGTTTAAATATATAAAACCCTTAAACGAACAACCCCGAGTATAAAGTGCTCTTTAATACTAAAGGTTGCTTCCCCGCAAGATGACCCCGTATGCAGGGGTGCACCCTTTACAGGCAGATTGTTACAGGTATAAAAACGCATGTAGAATTTGCTTTTCCTGGGCGTGAAAGGAAGCTCCACACCGAAGTCACCTAAGTTTGTGGTCGGCGCGATTCCCCTGCTGCATCTACTTACACGTTCTGCATGAAAATTCAAAGCAACCATGAACGCGTAATAAACCGTGACCTTGTTTTATTTGAAAGTAATAGCCCTCGGTAACGCACCCTAGGCTATACCGGTCCCGGAGGACGTTGCATTCACCAGAAACGATAATAAGCACTGGAAAACCTCCAAGTTTGACTCTAACTAACGTGAGCAGTGACGTAATGTTGGAAAACAGACTTATCAGGCATTTAATTTCATGTTAACAATCAAAAGGTATGGTAAAACAAGCTTGGAGGCACCACTAAATTTTAGAAACCTGATTTTTAGCTGCGGCTTTGGTCGGCGGCTGCAATCACATAAACAAGTTCCTGTGAAGTTACAAGGGCTGTGCAAGAAAGTGCCTCTTGAACGGCAACAACTTCATTTATTGAGCTGTTCTAGTGTGGTTTGACGATTAAAAGCGATTGCCTAGAACAAAGCAAGTGCGACAAATGCGACATTTCTGGCCCTACCAACAGCGCATAAGCTACATTTGGTACACCATCCCAGTAAACTAGGTTTTGCCATCAAACCCTGCTGCCACGTGACGATAACGACTAAATTCAAACGCAAATCTGCCCGCCAATGCCGTTCTGTTGAATCGTCCCAAGGGATCCTGTCTAAAGGGGCCACGCTGAGAAAATACAAGTTAGTTTTGTTCGAAAGATTTGGTGTTTCACAGTGCCCTCAGCGCTTTTCCGGTAGCAAACGATGCTTTATTCACTAAAAAATTAATCAAATTAAGTTAAACTTTTGATTCTCCCTCCAAATCGCGTGTTTCGTAACGTATGCGATGACGTAATACGGACAGATCTTCAAGCAAACGTTAGTGCGTTGTTTACACTCGAGAGGACTGCGGAACACTTTTTTTAGCGTTAGTCGTCCTATATAGCGCCACCATACTGCACAGGGCCGCTGTCTGCCTTTGCTTTGTTACTGACCGTATTTGCACCTAGACTGCTTTTGTTATGGTAAACAGTAATCGTTTCGTAACACATGGCGTATTCTAGAGAAATAGGGACACGTATGACAATGCCGCTGACACCAATCGGCCTGGGTCGTGAGAGACAACTCCAAAGCGACAGACTTCTGTGCAGCTATAACTGGTACTTCTACGTTTACGTGTAATTTCGTAACTTCGATTGTTTACCACACCACTCTTGCTGCTATGAAATGAATATGCATTACATTTACTAAGTGCAAATAGCTCGTTCTGCAGCTTATAAGCCCTGCCTAACTGGCATTTGCTTTTTTTTTCTGGCCTCAGCCAATCGCACAGCTGTGAATACTGATAGGTTCTAGTGCAGGAAATGAGCTAGTGAGTTGCCAGGCCACTCCCTTTTTTTCTAATTATATAGCTTATTTAAGCGAAGTTTACGTTGAAAGTGGTGTCAATATGATTCTAACGAAGCGGTCTTTCGAATGAACCAAACTTGTGTTTAGTCTGCATGGTCCCTTTCAGCCACTGCAATACATGATGTTAGTCGACCGATAACGAAGCTAAAAAAAGATCACAACAGAGTTAATCTAGTGAACTGCCTAACCGCGTCTCATAATGTATGCCAAACTCACGGCTTCCGAAGGGGGAGTAAACAGGCTCCAAGGGCACATCGCTCAAGGGCTCCGCTGCTCCTGCCAGCCGTAAAAAGACGGCAGCTGATCGAGGCTTCCCTCCCTGTGGTTCAGCGGCTAAACTAAACTCTCATCTCAACTTCTTTTGTTGCGTTCCTCGTAGTGGTTCCGCGGGTGGTTGCCTTCAAAAAACTGCGGCCCGTAATAAACGCAAACCCACGCGCGCGCGAAGATGGGCCCATCCAAGACTTCGCTTCACCCGAGGAGCTCCGAACAATGCGGGTACAACAGTCCCGTTTAACGAGCACCGCAGACGAAGAACGCCTGCTGTTCGAAGAAAGTCTTCCTGAATGGGCGCTGCACAAAGGCTGTGAATGCCGCCTCACTGCAAGGGCGGCCTTAACCAGATTTAATCACTCCAGCCCTCTCGCCGCAGCAAGAGGTTAGTTAGACTGTCTGGGAGGAACAGCCCTTCGATTCTGGCACGTGATCGGTGGCGAACTTCCCCACCTCGCGTTGCCGCTTGGGAATCAGGCAGGCGTGCATAATGGATCGGCTTTTGTTATGGTTTCTGGAGATCTCAAGTGGAATTCATGGGCCAACCGGTTGACAATTGTTAAGTGGCAGCTTGGTCGAGTTGGCACAGGCATTATTCAATAAAACGTGCTGTTGGGCTAGTTTGTACATACTGAATCGGGGGGCTTAGCGCAAAAAAAGACGAGGACGGTGGCAGACGTCTGCCACCATCCTCGTCTCTTTTTTTTTTTTTTTTTTTTTTGCGCTAAGGCCCTCGACACAGGCATACTTGAAAACATCAAAACAGCGCAGCCGAAGAAAGACAGACGAGAAAAGACGTCAAGCTGTTATACAGTTCACAAGTGTCAGATTTGCACTCCAGTAGTGGCAAGGCAGGACAACAGCGGTAGTTAGTTTTCGGGCTGGCAGTGCTGCGCAGAGGCTGTGGGAAGAAACTAGAGGAATGCTCGAAGAACGCGCCGTGGCAAATAATACGATTATGAGGTGGGAGGAAACGTCGAAGAGAAAAAAAAAGGCAAGAAAAAAGAGCTGACTACTCAGCCCCCAATATGTGCTTCCCATAGTTGGCCCAACCGAAGTGCGACACGAAATAGATAGCATAATCTTCCGCGATCCACCCTACAGTTCCGGGTCTATTCGTTGAAAAGTTTAGCCGACAATTTCTTCGCTTGGAAACACTGGAAACGGCCACAGATATGGCCGATGCGCCACGGACATGGCGCGGCCTTGACCATTGCGCCCGCACGCTGAAGAAAAAAAAAACCCGCATAAGTCGAGTGGTCCGTTTCGACCCGATTCTCAGCGGTGGCGTCAACAGAGATGTTATTAATCGCACTCACATTGGACTCGAGGCAATACTTTGCGTTCGGCGAGGTAGAGTTTGTGACGTGCAACACAGTCATGAGCTCAGCACGGACAAGTACCGCCATCCCGCGGAGCCCGACGTAACGAGTGACGGCGCACTGACACGCTTTTTTGCATGCAGGCCTCGCCAGTGAATACAAGCAATACTTCCCGGCCCATTTCAAGTTTTTAACACAAAATGTTGGGGTTTACTGGGGTTTACGTGCAAATTCGTTACAACTGGGCTGTTAGGCGCACGCCGTATTATAGAGGGCGCATTCCATACATAACCCGTCTCAGTTTCTTAGACAAGTCCAAAAACCTTGTACAAATTCGTTTTTGTGCTTCACTTTTAACATTAATACAGGCCCTGGAGATGGGGAAACGCAACTTTAATATGTTAATCTACAAATGGTTGCTTCGTCATAAAGATCTTCATTCGAAATCGCCTCACATGATGAGACAAAAACCAGCACCCCCGTACTTCTCTGCCAGTTCTGCTTGAAAAGTTCATCATTCGTGTACAAACTATACGTCGGAAGCAGTGTCGCATTAGTGTCGCATTACGCTGGAAGCAGCTACTATAGCGATAGCAACGACAGCACGAAGAATATACATATCTGGAATCTTGTCGTTCCCTGAACCTTTCTCCCTATCTGTTAGCAGAATAGACCAACTTAGACATGCGCAAGGCCGAAAGTGGACACTCCAGTGGAATAACACAATACGCTTGTCCTATAACTCCCCCACAACAGGGTACAGAACACAGCCCGGACCACCTTTCGTCTATTGGGCTCTGAGAAGGCAGATCCCACAAAATCACGGCTATCCTGGCTACTGACCTTCAAAAGGCATATTATAACGGGACCCACTCAGCGATCACCCGTGCTCTACACAGGCCCCCTCCTTCCGCCAGCGGTTTGCCGTTTTGTGGGGTCTTTTTTGCACAGCCACTCGTTCTCTACCCACTGTAGGTAAGGCACGTGTGGGCCACTTTGTTTTCGGATACGAGACCTGCCTCAGGGATCCGTACTGTCTATTGTGCTGTTCAACGTGGCATGTTCCCCTCGGTATGGCATATTTTTCGTTTAGTATGCGTGCGATGAGGTTGTTACACGACGAGTTGCGTTGCAAACAAAGCAGGTTTACCAGTAACTTTCGATGTAAACTCGCACTGGTGTTCACTTGTCGGCTTGGATTTGTCTGCTGAAAAGATCACTTTGATGCCCCGAATAGAAAAGCAGCGCAAGTATAACCACCCGCCTTCCTTGCATGACTTCCCTGTCCGTATAAGACTGAAGCGCAACTGAACACATTGGACGGCACGTGCACCAGAGTCATTCGGCTTATATTTAAGATTAAATCGATCCCCAGCTCTACGTGAACCTACGAAGGCTCAGTGTACCTGCCTGTTTTTCTGTCTTTTTTTTTCTGTCTGTTCTCATTCAATTTTTTTAAGGTTCGTGTAAGGCGTGCAAATACAGCAGGCAGAGGAGCTCATTTTAGCATTGGAGCAAAGATACTGTTACATTTTTTTTTCTTTTAACACACCCTCCACACATAAAAGCTGCTACAAATTATCTTCACAAGGGGCGTCCTCAGGTTTCGAATAGTAACATCCACAAGCTCTCAATACTCGAAAACTTTCAAGCCACTGTTCACACGAGTTTCGTGTCCTGTTGTAAGACCAACACAGGAGACTGCCGTAAAATTAATCATGGCTTGTATAATTCGGCGCAATGGCAAATGGGAAGACCAAATATACGAGTTCCCATTCGCGAGCACGCAAGCGTGACACCTGACAAGGGCAGTTTAGTACGAAGGACAAAACTAATACCTTCATATTTATTTATTTATTTATTTATTTATTTATTTATTTATTCGTTTGTTGTTCTCAAGGCAATGCATTACAGATAGGAGTGGTGAAAAGGTTTTACAAACATTAGAACAAAATAGAGCAACATCAAAAAGGGTACGCGTATATGTCATCTATAGTTCATACCACAAGCTGCATGCAGCACTGCGGAGGCTACATTGTTGTCAATAGAGCGCCCACTGAGGGCGCCTAACTCACCGTGAAGGGGGTTTTGAAAGGACCTCTCAGTCTCCCCTCTGGGCAGGTGAAGACTTTTGTAGCTTTCCTTCGCGGTGAGTTAGGCGCCCTCAGTGGGCGCTCTATTGACAGCAATGTAGCCTCCGCAGTGCTGCACGCAGCTTGTGGTATGAACTATAGAAGTTAGTCGTGTCGATGACTGATGAGATGAAAACAGGAAGGTGTTTCCAGTACGAGCTTGTTGCGAGCACGAATTAGTTAAAATGAAGATTTGTCCGACTGCTTGGAATTCCAACTTTGTAGTGATTACCGCTGCGGGATGAAATGTAGGGTGGCGGCGAGAAAAGCGAGTTACTTAGTGTAGGCATAGAAAGATAAATCTTGTGGATTTATTATTCCTCACAGAGGCATGATATTCTCCTATCACAGAGAATATCTAGATTTACTCCCTCTCCCTCTAGATTTACTAGTATATCTACAGGTCATCTGCCCCACGGCAGTACTGAAATAAGTACACGTGACACATGTCACTCGACATTTTTTTTTTCTCGCTGTAAAGCTACAACTACGGGATGTTTCGAGCGAAACGTCTCCGATGGATCATTTAATCGCATATCTGTCGCCGTAGGTCGTGTCACCTGCGGGTGATTGTCGGCGAATTTCTTTTCCAGCGCCAGCGATCCCCCTCCTCAGCCTCCACAGACGCACGTGCGAAGAAAGTAAACGAATAAGTCAAGCGAAGAGCGCTTATAAAAAATTGCGCGCAGTAAAAAAGAGAACGAGCTTTTAAGAGGCTTAACGCGCATTCCGGAAAACGAGCGTAGATATGACGCGCTAAAATATACAGAGGCGCTGCGGGACCAAAATAAATAGGATCAGTATGCATTAAGCAGGAAGTCCGCGGCGGCAGCTCAGACGATGCGCTCGCTACGTGCATTTCGGAGGCGAAGCGATAAAGGAACGCCGCCGAACATTTCAAAAGCCCGCCTAGGCGGCGTTGCGCTTTTCGGGCCGCGCGCGCGCGCTTTCCCCACCGCGCATGGAAATTCAATCCCCGTATAGTCGGGGGGGAAAGCTTTCGCAGCCGCCTCAACGTCTCAGCACCTCACCTTTCCGTCTGAACAAACTTGGGAAAATTCGCTCTTGTTCAGCACTTTTCACCTTTTTGCCGCCGCCATGCAGACGCCTACGCAGTTTCTCTCCTCGACGCAGTTTTGTCACTATAGTTTCGTTTTCTATTTCTTCCCTTTTTATTTATTATGTTCCAAATGGGTACGCGGTCGTATTGTTCTCTATACTTTTGCCACAGTAGTCATCAATGCGATGTGCTTCCTTCTTCACCTAAACACGCGCTCGCCAAGAGATTGAGTTCCAGTGACAGGGTCCTGACAGCGCGTTGTTACGACGGACACGATCGAACCATTGCGCAAGAAAGACGAAGACGTGTCCCAACGGCGTGCTTTCTCGTCCCTGAAAACCCCACCACTGCGCACCCCTTCACGTATATTTGCTGGTGTTCTTTTTTTTTTTTCACAATCACAATTTGAGGTTCAATGCCCTGCATAGGGAAGGGTCTTCATTGACCAAATACCCCGTGATGTTTCATGAACGCATGTGCGCGCGCACGCACACAATTGATTGATTGATTGTAGGGTTTAACGCGCCGACGCAACGCATGCGATGAGGCGCGCCGTAGTGGAGGGCTCCGGATTAATTTTGACCGCCTGGGGATCTTTAACGTGCGCCGAAATCTCGCTCACACGGGCGTTTTTGCTTTTCGCCTCCATCAGAAAAGCGGCCGCCGCGGCCGGGAATCGAACCTGCGACCTCGTGCTCAGCAGCGCGACGCCTTAGCCACTGAGCCATCGCGGCGGGTGCGCACGCACGCACACACACACGCATATATATATATATATATATATATATATATATATCAGAACTTGAAACAGATGAGGTACTCCATGACTGGACACAGAAATAAAGGCCTTCAATCAGAACGCTGAGGAAGTAAAAGAGGAAGGAATTCATTCGTTTTTCTTGTTGAAGTCTGTCCAATTTTTTAGTTGAAAGACAGAAATTAGAGAAAAACATGCTCCCGGGTGGAACCCGAACCCAGAACCTTCGCAATACCGGCAGCTTTGTTTTCGACCTACATGTAGCGCGTCTTTGTTCCCTCGTCCTAGGGAGCCGTACGGCCGTTCAGCCGTTTCTTCGCCAGGCGTAGGGAGATTTTGAGTTTTGAATTACAGTCGAACTCATACCTCCGTTTACGCCGATAGGTGTTGTTTCTGAAGAAAATCTTTCCTCAGACGTGTACGTAGACGCGGTTGCCGCTAAGCTATTTGAAATAATAGGACTCGTTTACCGTCATCGATACATACCGCCGCGAAAGATCATGATGCTGATTTACAATACATTATTCTCCTATAAAATTAACTATTGTCATGCAGGTTGGGGGACTACAACTCAAGGAAACCTTCAGAAAATTTCAAAAAAGGTTTTTAAGAAGTGTGGAAAACGTTCCAACCACCCATGACATTTAAGAACTGTTCGTTAAATCTGATGCAATACCAGTTGCAAAGCTATATAAATACCAGATTTGTAGGACACTCAAACAGGATTTAAATATTTAGTGTGGTTTTGTGGCAACACTGGCCAAGCTGCAATTAACTGCCCCTATCTACGCAACTCGACATAACAAATTATGGCGAATTAAAAGATAAAACTACATATTGACGACAAATGATAGAAAACAGACCACTGAGGTTCCTTCATTGGCTTTATAGTCGCAACATTCACCTAATGCAGTTAGCTTCAAAACAATACGTGCCATTATCAACAACTTCTATGACAGTTAGATGTAGGACCATATGCTGCATTGTTTCGGTTTGGTGCTTTGTGCGTGTTTTCTGCATTCTCTCTAAATTGTATGCTTTCTCTTTTTTTTTTTTTTTTGAAGCGAACTTTTATTGCTCTCACTGACGACGTTGTACGCCAACACGGCCTGCAGGAAAACCAACTTTCATGTCATGATTGTGGGCGAAGCGAAAGAAAAAAAAATCACCTACCCCTCTCTTTAACGGCAACGATGGGAAAACGGGAAGCTTCAGTCGTTGATTTTGTCGTTCGATAGTTGAGTTTAATCCCGGCGATGGTTGAACGCGAAGCTTTCTCGGGATGGATTCTTTGGTTGGCCAATCCCAACCAAAGTGGTGCGTACTTCCAGAGTAGCGCATACTCGCAGTGTGGACCGCGGTAGACCGCGGTCCACACTGCGGTAGACCGCGTGTTGTTCGTTCTTAAGGAACGTGTCTTCATTCTCTCGCCTTACTTCAAACAAATTAACTACCGCTCTGTCTACCGACAACTGTGGGAAAACGCGAAGCTTTAGTGCGTCTACCAGCGTCGAACCCGCCAAACCAGCGCTAAATCCGAGCCAATCAAACGCCCAAACTCAATGATCAAACTACAAACTCAACAACTAAATTTCTCCGCATTTAACCCGTCGTTGTCCTTAGACAGAGGGGTAGTTAATTTTCTTTTGTTGTTATTTGGCCTGTTTTGCCTCGATCTTTACGTTTGACTGTGTTGGGCCATTGGCTGACCTATACTGTTTGTGAATTCATTACTGCTGCTGCTGAGCACGAGGACGCGCGTTCGATTCCCGGCCGCGGCGGCCGCTTTTCTGATGGAGACGCAAAGCAAAAACGCCCGTATGTACAAGATTTCGGCGTACGTTAAAGGTCCCCAGGTGGTCAAAATTAATCAGGAGCCCTCCACTACGACGCGCCTCATCGCCTGCGTTGCGTCGGCGCATTAAACCCTACAATCAATCAATCAATCGAATTTATTACAGCTATATATTGTTTTTTTTTTTTTTTTTTTTTTCCCGCTGAGCTGTTTGACATTGCTGCGCGATGCCACTTGTTGAAGCGCGGGGCCTTGTCAAGTTGTCCCTAAGACAGCTCTTTCCTCGCGCTTCGAGTGTCATATATGCTCTGTATCTAATATGACGCAAATAAATTTCAATTCAATTCAATACGACTTGCAATTCTAAGCCAAATGAACCCGCTAAAGTATGAAATCGTTCCTTTATCTAACGGGTTGTAATGCAAACTATGGCTGCTAGATTGCGTTTCTGCAGCTCGATCCGCAGACAGAGAGCGACAAAAGTTCAGATTAATCAGAGAATGACAGACCGCGAGCGGCACGTGTGCAGAGAGGGGGGACGTCGCAATTAAGAACGGAGCGTTCACTATCCATAATGCAGAAAAGCGTACCTCCATCATTACTGTACGAAACTATTAAAAATATGTCCGCCATGATCAAAATGGAGAAAATGGTGACTATCAACATTGAGTTGCATACTAATTTACAGTGCATACTAGTTTGAAACTCTAAACCTCCGTTGTACGGCGGCTACGATGATGCCACGCAATTAGTATCTGCCTATCGTTAACATGGGATAGAGGTAATTAGCGATTCTGAAGCCGACGGTGAGCGAATAAGTATTCAGTGCACTTCCACTCTGTGAGGGAAGATGACAAGCGAAGCGGGGCGAGTGCACGGAGTGCACGAAGCAAAAGTTCGCATGTAATCTGCGATTCAGCATACCTCCTAGCTAATTAGCTGAACTTTCGAAACTTGGAAGGACTGTAGTTTTATTGTCGCGGACAATCACGGGGTTGTGCATTTTCCTCCCGAAGAAGCCCCTTTATTGACAGCGGACGGCAATTTCCCAATATTTTTAACTTCACATGAACTACGCATTCATAAAAATTAAGTAAAACTCGGAGTACTGGTAGAGTCGCCTTAGGGGCTAATTGCCAGTTAATGTGTTTCGGGATAGTTTTGATTAAACAACGGTTACCGTGCTTTCTGTAACCAGTCTATGAGAATGGTTCTCATACTTATGATTCGGTGAGCGCGTGAAAGCCCCCCCCCCCTCACCCCCCTCTCTTCATACCCACTGCACCTAAGCACGCACAAATGGGTGACCCGTGATGTGTGCCTGCTTAGACCGGAAAGAGAACAGCCGAAACGTCGCTTTGGAAGCCTTTCAAGGTGCACGTTCCCGGACGGCAAAAAAACACGGGCCAAAACATAACTCCAGAAACCCTTCAAGAAACAACGCAAAACACCAGCTCTGGAGACGAAAAATTTTCATTCTATACGCCGATTTGTCCGCGCACACTATATTGTGAAACAGAAACATATACAGCTTCGCTTAAAAGTATTAAAACGAACAGAAATAAAAACTACAAGTAAATCGACACATAGGTCGCAAAATCGCCTTTTCTAAGCGTATATAGGGCGAAGCGTAAGGCCACCAACAATGTTGTGTAGGTCGTTGTAGGGCTTTTTCTTTCAGGCGTGGAGTGAGGCGTTGCGTTGGGCCATGAGGATACATGAAATAAATAAATAAATAAAAAGAGGGTTCAACGCTGGTCGACCACTCTCTACATGTCGTAGACACTCGAGTCACGGCCCGGGGGTTAAAAAGAAGGTCCCCTTCACCCCGAGAAGTCGGAGTGGCGCTGGCTACCACCCCCAAGCACAGGAAAAAATTACATTGACATAAATACCCCAGAAAGTGGAGGGTAAAAATAGCCCCGCCGGTAGCGTAGTGGTTATCGCACCAGACCGGTATTCTGGAGGTCGTGGGTTCGGATCCCACCTGGCGGGCATTTTTTCTCCACTTTCTTTCTTTCCAAATTCTTTAACTGTTCCTCGGTAACAGCAACAGCGGAGGGTTTCTTTCGACGTTTCGACTTCGAGACAAGACTATATATATATATATATAGTCTTGGCACGGGAGAATGCCAGCAAGCGTACGAGGTAGGTTCAGGTGAACGCCCTGAGTGCAACACCCAAAGTCGGGCGGGACACGACAGAAACGCGGCAAGCCCACGGGCACATCATCGAGAGACACAAAAGCCATCCTAGGCCTAGACCTGACGAAGGCATTCGATAACGTGCGCCACAGTGCCATCCTGGAAAACCTCGGGATGCTAGGAATCGGGTCTAGGACGTACAGTTACGTGAGGGATTTCCTCTCTGACAGAACGGCAAAAATAAAAATCGGCAGCATTGAATCGAACGAACTCGAACTGGGGGCGAGGGGAACACCGCAGGGGTCTGTACTCTCCCCCTTCCTGTTCAACATAGCTATGATCGGACTGCCCGCGGAATTGAAGAAAATAGAAGGCCTACACCACAGCATCTACGCAGATGACCTCACGCTCTGGGTAACCGGCGGCAGTGATGGAGCAATACAAGACACCTTACAGGAAGCTATCAATACTATAGAGACGTATATCGAACCAAGGGGTCTCGTATGTTCGCCAGAAAAATCAGAAATACTACTATATCAGGCAAACAGGGGGAGAAGAAAAGGCTCATATAAATCTACGATCGAACTACAAGCAAAAGGTGGGCTCATACCAATAGTGCCGATGGTCAAAGTCCTGGGACTGCGAATACAAGCGAATGGCCACAACACCGAAGCGCTCAGGATGCTAGAAAAAAGCGTACTCCAAACGACCAGATTGATTTCCAGAGTCGCCAATAGACACCAAGGAATCAAAGAAGCCAATTTAATCAGACTGGTTCAGGCCTTCGTCCTCAGTAGGGTGGTCTACGTAGCACCATTCCTCTCACTCAAGACATACGAAAGAACAAAGATCAACAATATGATTAGAAAAGTATACAAACAAGCCTTAGGCATACCCATAACAACGCCGACCAACAAATTCGATGCATTAGGGCTGCACAATTCGCTCGACGAGCTAATCGAAGCCCAACAAATCTCCCAGTTGGAGCGGCTCACAAAAAGTCAGACTGGAAGACATGTGTTGCGATCCCTAAGCATTGGTTATGATTCGCAACATGGAAATAAAGTTGACATTTCCCCCGAAGCACGAGCACATTTGCACATTCCTCCTTTACCCAGGAATATGCACCCAGTGCATAACCAAGCACGCAGGCAAGAAAGGGCCAAAGCTATCCACAAGCGCTTTGAAAAAATCAGGGAGGCGATATACGTCGATGCTGCTGAATACTCGGACCGCACTGCCATGGCAATAACGGCGGTTAACCAGCACGGCCATTTGATAACCTCAGGTTCAGTCCGCGCAAGCCCACCTGAGACTGGGGAAGAAGCTGCCATTGCCTTGGCGCTAGCATCCACCCGAGCAAGATATATAATCAGCGACTCCAAGACGGCAATCAGAAACTTCTCGAGAGGACGCATATCCGCTGAAGCGCTGAAAATTATGAATGGATATAGGGGAGAAAGGCTCAGAAGAGTACAACTAATATGGGCACCAGGTCACACAGCCCTACCCGGCAACGAGGATGCTCACAACCTAGCTCGAGGACTAACCGGCCGAGCTAGCGCAAGAAGCACCACGGAGCAGCCCTCGCCCAGAAACGGCAGTGAACGCATGGTCACATATAGAGAAATTATCGATCATTACCGACTGGGGAGGCTAAAATACCCAGAGGCGCACAAAACACTAGATAAAAAGCAATCAGTTGCGTGGAGATTACTGCAGACGGGGATGTACCCCAACCCCGTACTGTACAATCACTATTACCCAGATCTGCACAGCGACAGATGTAAAAACTGCACAGGAAGGGCTGACCTTAAACACATGTTATGGGCCTGCCCTGCCATCACCTCCACAGATAAAGCAAGAAGAATGATAAGTACACCGGAGCAGTGGGAGACGATACTGCTCAGCTCGGACGCCGAGTCGCAATCTTGGGCTGTCCGGATGGCCGAGGCCGCCGCCAAGGAGCAGGGGCTCCTGGCCGATGGCTGAAGAGGGGGAGAAGGGACTTCTAGCCTACCCCACCCCTGACCCCATCCTGGGCAAACAATAAAGTTATTCCTCCTCCTCCTCCCACGAACCCAGCGCTGCAAAACCAAAGGAATCTGCTTTTCTTTACAACGCTGAACAGCACGTGCGGTTTACAACTCCTCAGAGTGCCACACAAGCGAGGAAAGAGACTGCGGGAAAGTTGCACACTGGCCGGGTTGGTCCATCTGCGCTTTCGAAACCTCACAGAGCGCGCGAAAGGAGGCGGAGATCCGGCGGGCGCCACTTGCGCGGTAGTTTATTTTCGTTTACTTGATTTTCTTTTGTTTAAGTATTTCGTCCGCGGCTGGCCATTTCGAAATTGAAAAGCCAAATCTAGGAATGCAGTCACTGCCAAACATCGGCCTGTAAACATCCTCGAGTAGAGCACTGTGCAACATACAAACACTTGGAGAAGCGAAGCCAGGTCGCGCAACTCTTCCTTTCGTGCCGCGTGCGTGTACCGACAGCGAGAGCGCTCCCTTCGTTAACAAAAGACGCGAAATCGCAAGAAGCAGAAAGGACGGCGGCGACTACATATCTCGCGCGCCCAGCCTGTCTGTGGGCCCAGGTGCGACAGACGATGCGTCGGGCGAGATAGGCAACCTCACTGTGGAGCATTTATTCCGCGGGATACGGCCGTTCCACCAGTAACGGAGGCAGGCCTTCTGGATTAATAGAGTTTTAGCAGACCGTCCGTTCCGTCGTGTGCGGAGTTACCGGGTTGACCGGGACCCGTCTGGACGCTTGTGCATTCGTCGCGGTAGGGGGATTAGTTCCGCCGGCCTGCCTTCGCTATGTACGCCCCTCCTCGCCCTTCCCCGCGGGCAGGCGCAGACGGGTCCCGGTCAACCCGGTAGCAACGTACGTGATGGAACGGACGAACTGCTAAAACTCTCTAATATCTCGCGTGTCGGCCGCTTGCTAGTAAAACAAAAAATAATCTTAAAAAATCAGTCCCTTCGTCTAACGACAAAGACGGTTTCTTCTGCCGCAAACGGAGTCGAATACAGGTCCAATCTCGTGAGGGATTCGTTCGTTGTCGTCTGAGTTTGGACTTTATGATGATGATGCCCTTGATGTCTTTGGAACGTAGCCACTAGGGGGGATTGGCCAAAGATAACGTGTTGATTGTGCACCTGCGCTTGATGTGCCTTTGTAAAGACCCATCGTGTAAGTTGGCTTTCCTGCAGTGCGTTTTGGACGTAACGATTTGCATTCTGTACTTTGAAGACATTGGCTTTCGACCAAAGAAAGATTCGGGTTTCAACCACCTTTCACTTCACCCACGATCATCATCTTCGTTAGAGAAAGTTGGCTTTCCTGCAGTTCGTTTTGGGGCAACGTCGACATCAGTGAGGCATAGAAAGCTCAGCTTTAAAAATAGCAAAGAGCTAGAAAACGGAGAGGGAAGAAACTTTTTAAAATAGAGCTTGAAACAGAGCGACTACATGAATGAAGAAAGCGCGGCTACATTGAAGTTTTTCGCTTGCTCATCTTTTCTTTGCGTCTTTCAGAAATGGGGAATCCGGTCACGATTGTCTGAGCGGTGTGGTTACATAAGCACGCGTACGGGGGTTGATCGATATGCCATTTGCCCCGTCGCGAAATATCGACACACGGAGAAAACCCGAAATCGAGCGACCCTAGAGACACGCGCGGGCAGAACCACGGAGAAAAGATCACGGCTCGTTAACTCGTTCCCCGCACCAAGGGGCAAATAGGCGGTGCATTGTTCCACTAAAACAAGCTGAAGAAGAGAGAGAAAGAGGGGGGGGGGGGCTAGTTAAAAAGAAAAAAAGCATTCGGCACGGGTCAAACATTTTGACGTTTACGAAACAGACGGCCAATTCAATTTCTGTGCAACAAAATCAGCTTAAAGAGTCAATGCACTCAGTAAGCGAATTTCAAGGCATGTCTCGGGCATGCTACAGAACGCGCAGAACGTAGGAGCGCTTCAGGAAATTCCCAAACCTACCGGAATAACAGAAGACAAACAAGTCAGACAGGAGAGCACTGACAAGAACTTTGAGCAGCAAAAAATGGTACTTACCGAAAATTGAAAACAAAAAAAAAATTCTACAAGCACGGGCTTCGTTGCTCAGCAAAAAAAGCCAGTTGTCAGAGGTTGCCTAGTGTTCGCGTTGTTTGCTTTCGGTTCAGTCGGTACGTAAGTTTATAAATACCTACACTACACTTAAATTATGCAACATCTAGCCGCCTATCAAGCCCCGTAAAGAAGCGTTATTATGCATAAACAAGACCACCGGCCTGTTTTTTTAACACGAACGTGTTTTATTCCCGGGTACACACAGATTTCCCTGACGTCATATTCGTCACGGAAGTGACGCCAGTACAACGAAGCAAGTGGCCTGTAAAGGGTTCACCCCTGCACACAGCGTCTTCTTGCGGGGAAGCAACCTTTAGTACTATAGAGTACGTTATACTTAGGGTTGGTCGTTTTCATGTTGTACATTTTAACACGAAAATGTTCTATGCCGCGATACCCAAAGATTTCACTGACGTCATATCCGTCACGGAAACGACGCCAGTACACCTTTGCCACAGCGACCCGCCAGCAGGACGTGGCTCGCCAAACACACCCACAAGACAGCCGCCGAACCACAAATCATGGTCAGCAGCAGATTTCGCTGCACATTTCACTTTCGTGTTTTACTCATTCCTATGACAAAGGAATCAACCACAGCCTTTTTATTATTATTATTTCTTTTCAGTGTCCTGAGGCGACATCAACGGTACCCGTATAGCCACGTATCAATCGTTCATGTACAATCCAAGCGCGTTTCAAACGCACATGCGTGCGCAGCGTCGTCCGCCGCGTTACGTAACAGTTCACCCGAACAGAATTTTAAAAAAGCCCCCGGTATCTATCCCTCCCCCGCATCCTCATCTCCATTCCGGCGACGACTTTATCGGAAAGGCTATAATCTGCTCTTAAGGAGCCTTACTGGCGACGAGAACTAATGCGTGCCGGCCTCGCGCGGGAAAGGCCGGGCGCCGTGTTTGAGCCCCGCGAGTGCGTCTCTTCCGCGCTAATGTCTCCGATCACCCGGCGTAATCCGTCTTTAAGACGTCTCAAGGCCGCGCGACGACGAGAAGGGCTGTTGCATGTATGCATCACGGCGAAAAGGGCACGCGCTTCCTCGGCCGACCAACACCGTCCCGGAGAATGATCCCCGCGCGGGGAACGAGCGGAGAGAGCGAAATCCCCTGCATGCGAGAAGGGCGGCCTTCGCAGCGCATTTATTTACTTTACCCGAGTTATTTATTTTGACGAACGAGTCTGGTCGCATCTTTCCCAGCTCGAGAGGGCGAACGCATGCTCGGCGGCGGACTCGAGGAGAGGTGATTACTGAGTTCGAGCTGGCTCAAAGTGATTCGGTAGAATTGCTATTTAAATTTAAACCAATTGACGTTGCTAATTTTTACGACTAATATTACTTCTACTAAATTTACTACCAAGATATTACTAATTTAGCTACTCCACACCTCATGCGGACTTTAGGAGACCTGAAAAATAAAGAGGTCCCCTACGCACCCATGCTGTGGTGAATGCGAAAGCGTTTGTGTTCAACCGCCCAATCTCATTATCATCATTATGGCATTATCTTTTTCCCTGTGGGCCTTTTTTCTCCTACATGTAGGCGCTATCTATACCACTCTCGCTTTTTTCTGGTTGGCCATAAAAAAATTCTTTTTTAATCAAGTTTATTCACCTCAGTTTAATTTTCCCGCGTTCCCGCTGCTTCCGCGCCATCTTTTGGGACAGCGCGCATCTTTCTCCTTATCTTTTTTGTTCGCGGTTTGCTTGTATCAGCTCGAGTCGACATGCTCCGTTCCCGTGTTTGCTCGCCTGTTTTCGACGCTGATCTTAACCCAATGCATTTCTATAGTTTTTCATTTCCTATCGTAAACACCAGCCCAGCGTGTAATCTTAAAAGAACGCTGATACTCTCGGGTCACACTCATATTCTAGCTCAGCTATGCCTAAAGTTTCGTCTACGCTGAAATTCGACATGCATGAGCTATGCCAGCAGTTTTAGCAGCTCGGCCCATTACTCCGTGCACGCAAGCACTACCGTTTATCAAAGCGAAGCTTTAGTATCCCCACTGATGCTGTTGTACGCGAATGCGTCCTGCAGGAAAGCCAACTGCCTCTCACCATGATGGTGAATGATCGTGGGTGAAGGGAAAGAAAAAAAAAAAAAACACTTCCCGTGGCCGGAATCGAACCTCCGTCCCTCGCGTTATGAAGCCGGCACATTATGAAGCCGGCACGGCGCCGTTTTTTCGCGGCACATGGATGAGCCTTCCTCAGAATAGAAATAAATTCCGAGTTGACGTTGGTAAAGGAACTCCCAACCGACAGTCTGTCTTCCGCTCTCGCGCCAAAGAAGTCGCGCTGGACACTACAGCTCTGCGAGAAGGCGAAGCAATTCTATCTAGATTCCAACAGTGATCTTGAGCATTGCTCTGCCTTTGTTGACGTTCATCGACTGTTCTGTACGTTGCATATGGCAATAAATAGTCAGCTGAGTTGTCTCTGCAGCAGTTGAGGCAGCTTCTGGCTGCTTTTTTTCTTTCTTTCTTTCTTGCAACCATTTGAATTATTTGGTTCAAAATTTCTCGAAGAAAATAATTACTTCTTTTGAAATAAAAAATTCAGCCTTCGCACATGCTTACTTCATAGCTGCTGGAGAAGCCATGTGTGCCGTTGGCCCACTGCCGCTACCGTTTTTCCTGTAAAGCCCACTTTACCACCATGCATGGGTGCTACAAAAGGAAGAAGGACCCGACGGCGCGACCTCTCAATGAAAGAGATTTGAAGAAGCAGCTAGAGCTGTTAAGGCATATTCCCTTCCCGTAAGGCAGATTTTTGAGCATTTAGCCAGGTGTTCCCATTCTTACATTAAAAAGGTCAATGAACCTTGCAAGCATAGGAACAAGCCGTCTTTTCCACTATGAGAACGTGAGAGAATCTAGATGATGAATTGTGCTTTATTACGAAAACTGCGAGTGCAACAGTATTTCCGAATTCACAGCGAATTTTACTAAGGTCAAACTATAAGCAGAGTCCCTTAAAGCATCAAGGAACTCTGCTATACATAAGCATTTTGAAGTTTTCATGCTCAATTGCCAGTACAGAGCCACGACAAATGGTCATACAATATGTTTACAAGAAATTCCTCAAGGTAACGTCAGGTACGTTGCTCTCATTCCTGTGCCAATAAAACTTACCTTGCTGACAGGATGGGTGGAGTATCGATCCTCTATCCTCCATGGTAGACACTTGAAGTGGCACAGACGTCTTAGATCGCACTACTGTTAAAATCCTATAGAATATTGCTCCCAAAAAGGAACATTGTTTTCCTGCTCACTCCAAGAATTCCTCACATTACCATGATAAGTCATGAGTTGTCCGCAAAGCCTTCACATGCTGTTGGTATACCTTCATGCTCACACCTGAATAAAAATGGGCAAATAACTGTGACTATTAATGCTTGGAGTATTGGCTACCAACTGCTTCCATAAACGGGAGCACTAATGCTTGGATCTGCCAGTAATCCTTATTAAACGGTTTGGCCATCACACCCCTTTCCCCCATTACTGAAACTGCTGCGTTGAAAGGTAAAAAAGGCGTTAAGTTGCACTCTGGTCAATACAAAGCTAGTTGAAGGCCATTTGAAATGGCAGAAATGCTTGTGACTTCCATGCTGTATTTTTCTTATTTGCTTAGCTTTTTAATAACAAGGTGCTCGCTCTTCCAAAGTGCAGCTAGCCCTTTCTTACCCTAAAAGAAAATATTCCAGGGCCACTCATTGCCAGAAGTGTTCCTTGTGATCAGGAACGACGTTTTAGTGCTGGTGCCAGCTTAAATACTTCTGAGGGACCAGCCCTTAAGCTGCCAACTATGCCAGTATACCGGCAGCCAAGACCTGAAAGTGACGCAGCAAGCAAGTGCATGCACGAAGAGTTACTGGCCTCGTTCAGTTGGTTGACGATGCGGTTGAAGGCTGACAGCCAGTGCAGTTTAGCCCGGGACATCCCGGGCTCTGCGGTGACTGCAACCAGCGGAGGCCTGTCGTCGTCGCCAAACAGTGAAGTGGTCATCGATGCGGGCTTGGCCGCAGCCGGCTCCTGTTTGGGTGGTTCCGCCGCGACCTCTTCGGTCGGGCCCGGGTAGACCTGGTTGCTCTCTTCGTGGAACGTGACGGTCACCCCGGTCTTTCTCTCGGGAACTGGCTCAGCTGCGGGGGCCACGGCATCGGGCTTGAGCTGGCTAGGTGGTTCTTCTACGATGTGCGGCACCGATCCGTTCCGCTTCGCGGGTTCGCTTCTCGGTTCGTAGGACAGTGCCGCTGCACCGGGATCGCTGCTCTCGGGGAGGGCTCGTCTTCTGAACGACCCTGCCCGTCCTCCTCCTCCTTCGTTCTCGCTTCGTGGGCTTGAGGACTCGTAAACGGGTGTCAGTGGTTTCGCTGGTTCATTGAAGCTCCTACGCCTCGTCTCCTTCTCCACCGCAAGCGTCGATGATTTGACGGTAGGGCTCGGTGGTTCGAGGCTGCGTTCGGGTTCACCCATCATTCCATAAAAACTCGGCCGTCGAGCTGCCGGTTCATCATCCACCACAACGGGTGGGGGTTCGGGTTCTGGTAGCGGCTTTCCAAGCGCGTGACTGGTGTCGTACCCAACGTCCGTGGGGGTGCTGTCCCCATAGACGTCCTTGCCCGGCATCACGGAGTCGGTCGCATACTCCACCACCTTGCCGTCGGGATACTCCACCACCATTTGCCCGTCAGGGTACTCTATGTAGGTCGCAGCGTCGTCGTCTTCGTGGGTCGGAGAAAACTTGGGTATGGCAGGCGGGCGATCGGTGACGGGCGAGAAGTGCGAGTAGGCCTCAGTCCGGTCCGCACCACTGAAGTAGCCGGCCCGGTCGTAGCCACCGTGGGCCCGCCTGTCGGCCCTGGCGTCGGGCTGCGGTTGGCGGGGGAGATCCCTGCGTGGGGCTGCACGCTCTTCGACCCAGCGGTTATCTTCGCGGCCGTAGCCATGTGGGTAGTAGCGGTCCTCCTGCGGGTAGTTCCAGTCGCCGACGTGCGACAGCGGTGGGGAGCATTCTCGGTAGCTTTCGTAGCTGTCCTGGTGCACTGGGTAGCCCTTCCCCTGGGGTGCGTCTGTACGGAAAAGAGAAGAGGAAGACGCAACACACCGAGGTTTAGAAAGAGTCTGAAAGCAACAAGAAAATGGCTTTCTACAAGAGTAAACTAAGAGAGTAAACCCTCCAAGTGACACTTGCAACATAAAAGGGCAAACCCACATTGCAATGGCTGAAGGTTTGTCGTGATGATAATGCAAGGTATTGGGTTGCTCTGTCCAGACTAATTTCATTATTGCACCAATGACATCACTACTATTCTGTAATTTTGGAATGCTGCCACACTGCTTATATAAAAATTAACGATAACTGATTTAATTGTGGAATTTATGTTTTTTTAAGAATTTGCATATAGAGTGGAGCACTAAGCTTGCGGGGATCGCGACTCTCACGCAGACCCCTTTTGGGATAGCTTCCCACATAGCCGCTGCTACGCAATGCGCCTTGCAGACGTGCAACGGGGGCTCACTCCCTCCCCGACGGGTTTTCTCGGGCCAGCAAGAGAAGCACCTTCGACCATAACCGGTTCTGGCACTGCGACCAGTGCAACCAATGGACAAGTGTCGCAGGACATGACCCGATAAGCAGATAGTCTCTTTGCTTGGTGCATCGTCTTGTACAGACCTTTCTGCCAGCTGCTTTAGGGGAAACGCGTGAGGTAGAGACATTCTCCAGTACTCTGAGTGCAATCTCGCCGCTGCATGTGCAGTGCCTCGCCACTCCCGCATTCCATTGGTGAGCCGAACCATCGCGATCGCTAGATTTCTGGCGCTGTGAATAAAAACACAAACTGTGCATGAAAAAGTCGCAGGATATTTATTTTTTCTCTTGCATTCTGTTTGCAACTCCTTTACTGATATCTGAGCAGCGCGTGCATTCGACAAAATGCGTAGCTCGCAAAATAATGATCCACTTGGTGTAGTCTTCACCACCATCGTGGTCTTTGGCACTCGCTTCTGTCGAATCACCATCATCACTAACCAATGGAGGCATGCAATTTTCTTCCTCACTGAAGTCCTAATCGCTTTCACTAAGTGCACTACCATAAAACCCACGCGGAAGAAGCCATGCTTCTGAGCAAACAGTGCGCACATAAAAACGCTCTGGAATCCAGAAGGCCAGTGCTGAACATCGTGCTGCACCCCAGTGCAAAAAGAAAACTTCAACAAACAAAGTTCACTTACCCCTCAAGAGATGGCGCATCATGTATACAAAGAATGTGGGCACATCGCAGTGAGAAAAGCCACGAAATTTAACCTTGAATACGCAAGTCGGGCGCACCCTGACAGCGGACCGCTATGGCCGTGTTGCGTTTTCCGGCAGGGCCCGACAACAAACCACGAATGGTTAATGCCTCATTCTTAAAGTTTTGGTTATGGCCTACAAGTAGTCGGTATGCGGCATATTTGATTTGCACTTTGCAATAAATGCTGCCTGAGATGTTTTGCCCTGTCGCTTCCTGCCTTTGTCTGTCTCTGCAAGCACCAAGCCCACTGCAAGCCAATGTTTGCACTGAATGTTTGCTAAGCACAGATGGCTGCGTGGTGGGGAATAGTGTGTGAACATTTCATTCCACAAGATACGAAGACAGATGACAGCCCTAACGTGTGTCTGCCTGCACTCCAGCCTGCAGTTAGCAAAAATTGAGTTGAATGAAAGGCAAGCTTCAATTAGGATTTACCAGTGGGATGAGTCTGAAAAGGTAGAAAAAGAGAGTGAGGGGGTGAAGAGTGAAAAAAAAAGAGGGGCTAAGAGTAACATGAATAAGGAAGGATGAGCAGTGAATATAGGGGGGAAGGCCGAATGGACACTGTGATAGCCGGGAGACACTTATCTGTACACTGTACCCTACAGTCACTTTTATATGTTCCTTTGATTGTTGGCAAGCAATGGGAATTCGAGTGTGCAAAATTGATGGGATAACCGCACAGTGCCCATTGACATTTGCATCAGAATTTTGCGGTTGAGAACATGCCAGCATGTGAGAGCTCGGGCAGGATGGATGCCTTACTAATGCGCACTGGAAAGAAACACGAAAGTGAATGCTGTGGGGTAATCCCTAATGCTGATAACGAAGCAAAAAAAAAAAAACTCCAGGTTCTAAGCTAAAGTTTGAGCAGCAGCCAACCGAATATCTCAGTTAGCTGTGTCAGGTAAGTCGGCCAAACTGAAACCAAGACTAGCAACAAAAGACATGTTGGTGACGGGCACTGTGAATTCCACTGATGGCGTGTTGTTCGCAATGAGGTAGACCGTGCATGGGCTAATGTGGGCAGTACTAGGAACATGTGAACTGTAAACAGTGCCCCAGGGCTGTAACACATCACGACCCTCAAGGCCAAGCCAAAGGTATGTTGACATAAAGCTGCCAAATGAGGGGGAAAACAAATACTTAATCCAAGAGCTCTATTCGAAGCACTCCCGAAATTTTGGAGCCTACTCGGATTTTTCATCAGAGCCTGATTGGGTATAAACACAAGCAGCAATCATTTAAGAATGTTTTTTTTTCTTTTCTTTTTTTTTTTTCTTTTTTGCCCTGGCCCATCAAAGGCCGCGAGCGTAAATGGAAGAAGGGCACCTAGAGAACTGTTCAGCTTTTACCGAGTTGTTTGTATGTGCCATGACTCAAGGAGAATTTTTTTGAACTAATTCATGTCAGTATCAATCACCTATGTGCCCCCAAAGTCAATGCAGTGGTCAGCCTTTTTGTAATGTTCAGCCATTGCACAGCACCGTATGTACAACTTACAGACATCGTTTTGGTGCTGTCGGAGCCATTTTAGCATCAGCCATCCTTAGCGTTGACACAGGTTTGTGGGCGACGAGAATGCCCTCTTTCCTGAGAATTTGTGATACTGTCTCACCTGCCTGTTTAATATATGGAAGGCAGATACGAGGGGAGGGTAAAAATTTCCCTGAAATACCCAAGGTGTTTGTCGGTTACATAGATGGTGGTTTTTGTATCTCCAGGGAAATGAGAGCAGATAACATCCTATCACACCTACATTTGACCAAGTCAGTAATTCACCACTACATTACTCGACGTATGGACAGAAAAACAGCCAAGCCGACTAACAGTGTACAGAAAATTATGCTGGACAGTATGCCTATAATTTGATTCTTACCATGCATATTCACACAAGTCATCTATTGTTTTGACCCTCCTGCTGATAGCAAGAACTGCTTAACATAAGACAATCTAAAAAAAGAAAAAGAAGCTGTCATGGCGAACCTAAAGAAAAACTGCTACCTCAGCAACTTTATTCGCCACATCAAACACTGTTGGCAACCAAGAAATTTCCAGTCCTTCAACACCGCCAGTTGACAACCCTTTCTCTGTCTCCACCCACCACCCTACTTTGGCCTGACAACACACCTGCATTTGCTTTCTGCATGCTGAAGGGGCCCCTAGCTATTGCTTTTAGATTTTTTCTGGCCTTTAGTGTGTTTAGACCACTGTCAGTAGGAAGGCACCAATGCCTTGCCCCATTAAGTTAACCGCAGAATACACTTACAATGAACTTAGAATGTTGTTCATTGTAACACAATGAGTGAGAATACTGTGTGGGCGCGCTAATGTTACTGCAAATGCAAAAAACAATTACAATTACACACAAAGTGACTTTGGCTTGCCCCGTAACTTGTTTCTTACATCACAAATCATCATTATACAGTGTAACCCCGATAATACGACTTTCAAGGTACTGCGCGAAAGCGTCGTATGAGAGGGGTGTCGCATGACCGGGGCACGGGTAAACGCCGGCCTAGAATACTGTCTCACCCAACAGGTGGGCTAAGAACTAATTTAAGCTACTATGTTTAGCGAGTTATCATGTATAATTTGCGAACCTTTAGCCAGAATACCAAGTTTCTGAAGAAAAGAAACACCAATTTATGCCCCCCTCCCCTCCACGGCGTCTGCGCTAGACCACCAGCCATGCACCGCACACCATGTACCACGTGCCACGCGCCCCCCCAAAGCTGTCCGGTGCTAGCTCACGAGCCCTACGCCTCACGTGCACGAGATAAGCTGGGAAAGCCGACGCGCCTACGTGGCCGAGCAAATTGAGAGGGGAAAAGCGAGAGTGTGAAACTATCAAGGCCGAGCGAAACGATTGATAGTACAAGGCGGCGATGAGAAAAAGGCAGGAAAGAAATAATGTAGCGACAACGCGGTTTTGAAAGACCCTGGTAAGCAGAGAGCAGAGAGCAGAGAGCAGAGAGAGAGAGAGAGAGCATCATGAAAGGAAGAAACTTGGATCGAGCGGGCGAGGAAAGCGGGTGTTTGGTAACATCTGTGGGGTTGCATCGTATCCATTTTCACATTCGTCGGCTTGATGGGAGCTTCGAATTCGTGGGCCACCAGCTACCTGGACTGATTTCTTGAGGGTGGCGCAACGGCACTCTGGTGCCGTGTGGCCGTGTGGGGCCGTCGAAAGTTAACCCTCCTATGACCAGTCCTATGACCCTCCTATGACCACTCCTATGACCAGTCAGCGCCATAACAGTTTTTGTCATTGGTACAGTAAAGTCTCGTTACAGGAGACAGTTGGTTATAAGAGACAATTACAATGGTTTGGTTGGTTTTTATATATTCGCCATGCTAGCAACTTTGCAAACAAGAGACATAATTACATGAGACATTCTGTTAAAGCGAAAGCTTGTTCATTCAAACTTCAATAATTCGAATTTATCGATAATTCGAACTGCACGATTTGGTCCGGCCGAGCTCCCATAGAAGTTTCTGTGTTATAAAGCCCATTAATTTGAATACGGGTGACCACCGCCATGGATAATTTGAACTACGCATGACCACGTTGGCAGCTTGGTGCGTGGCGCTTGGCCAGAGAAACGGCCCCGCTGCCTACACACAAGGTTGCGTCTCCTCTGGGAATGAGAGAAAAACAGAGAGAGAGAAGCTAAATCGAGCAAAAGATATCTAAGACCCCCATAGTGGATGTTTTGGAAGAAGGAGTTTCTTTGCGGACTGCGTCGATGTGGACTTGAGTTCAGGGTGTGGGGCGTGCTGACAGATGGCATCATTTCTGAGGTCAGAAGCGTAAAACCTGCTGCTGCAAGTGACCACGAGGAGGTGGCGGACAAAGGACAAGTGCGGCCATCGCTCGGACGTAATGACCAGATGGAGTGACGCCCGTCTCTTCTTCAGTTATGGATCACGGGAAAAGGAGGCCTTCAGCTACATTTGCTCGTTAGAGCAAAATGTGTTAGCTTTCTCCTTCAAGCATAAATAAGGCAGGTTTCAGTAGTGGCCTTGTTAAACCATTAAATTGCTGACATGCTCTACTGCCCCACAGTCGCACTGTAAGGCTTTTGTTCTTCACTTGTGTTAGTTCGAAGTTTCACTCATTCAAACTGAGGTGGCGTCTCATTGCAGTTCAAATTAAACTTTTGCTGTACTAAGGACAGGTTTTCCAGGTCCTTAGAGTTAATTCTTTAGGTCCTAGGGTAGGACATACACAATGAAAAAGCGGCCTTATACAGAAGGTCTTGTGGAAAACTGTCTTGAAGATGAGGCTTGGGAATGCATCCTTGAGACCGCAGAGGTTCCTGAATCTTTTGAGGAGTTTGTGTCTGCAGTTGTGGATCTTGTGTGCTCCAAACAGCTTTCAAATCATGTGGTCCTCGTGCAAATAAATGGCGCCTAGCGGGTGAACCAGAGGAGAAGGACGATGACATTGCAGGGCAGAAAGTGTCGGCAGTTGAGGCTGACGAACATCGAACAACACTAACTGTATTGTGAGCAACAGGAAGGCTTGCTCACCAGTGCTTCCCCTCCGGAAGTTGGGAAGGAGGAAAGAAAATTAATTTTTTTACTGCATTCTTGAGTTGCATTTCCTCTGAATTCCACACACTGCGGACAGGACAGGGAGGAGGCAGCCGAGGAGGCCACTGTGCTATAGTACCTGGGTAGTGGAAGGGTGGCTCGTCGTAGGCGTGCCCTTCGAAGCTGGCCTGGCGCTCCAGGCTTGGCCGCTGGGAGAGGTGCCGCCGGGGGTAGTCGGGAGGGGCCCCAGCGCCCCAGCCTGGCCTCCGCCGGCCCCCGCCTCCTCCTTCCTCCTCATCCTCCTCGTCGTAGCGCACCGAGCTGCGGGGGGAGTCGTCGTAGCAGCGCCGGCTTTCCTTCCTGTCGGATCATTGAGAGAAGGGGGAGGGAAGGAGGAGGGCACCTCGTCAGACCAGAGATCGTCTCCGTTCTCGCAAACGGCAGCTGCTGGGAGAGAGCGCTATTTCACCTCACTTCTAACGAAGCGAGACAGTCCGGTCTGACTGCCACACAAGCCTATCACACTACTACAGTGCTCTGTAAGGACATGTCTGTGCAATGTTGGTGCTCATTTCAAAATTGCAAAGACTAAATGTACTTCCAGCACAATAAGCCTAATAACATTTTTTTGCTCACTGAATATACTGGGCAGTAGGCTGTGATATAATATGCTTTAGAGCAGATGAGTTATAGTAAGAGTTGCAACTACTATTCTTTCTCTGCAGCTGTATGCGCCCCTACTTCCATTTTTCAGGGCTCCAAGGCTGCCACCAATATGGGCAGGGCCATTCCTGAGTAGGACTTAGCCTTTGGCCCTCTTACCAATATTGCAATCTATGCAAAGCTTACGCTTATTCCAGTTAACAAGCATTTCTATGTTGGTGAAAGCATTGCTCTATGTGCCTCGTTTTTAGAGATTTTTTTTAACCTTAGATACTGTGGGTATTGTTTATGTTAAAGCATTTTACAAGATGTTCGCAGCGGAAAAACCTGCTAAACAGCAGTAGCCAGGCCACACTTATCATACAGTATTATTTTCATCCACTATCCGTTTAAACTGAGCACGTCAGTACTTGCCAAAGAAAATGGAGACGCACGAGTTCTTTGCAGTGAATGGCTGTGCCAACAAAAGCTGGGTTCGATTAACTTCACAGGGACTGTGCAAGTGCACCAGAGAACATTGCTTACTCTGTGATGAATGAATGTAAACGTGACAAGGCATCACTCCACACAAGGATGTCCACACACAGTTGTGTGGACCTTCCCATCCCCCAATGCCTTTTTTGCACATGAGATCAGATCACAAATTTGAAATTTGACCCCCACCTTCTCGTTTATGAACTGCTGAACAAAAATTACTACTGAAAGAAAAATGCTACCCATCAAAAACGCCACCACTACTGTCAATGCACATTTTAGGGCACTAAACAAGTTCCACTTTTACGACAGGATCAAAAAAAGTGGCAAAGTAATGAACCAAGTGTGTATCCTTTAAAGAAGGTCATCACCAGCCTTTCTACACCCACTGCAGGCCAAAGGCCTCTCCCATATATCTCCAATTATCCCGGTCCTGTGCTAACTGCAACGAAATGATCCCCGCAAACTTCTTGAACACATCTGCCCATCGAACTTTCTGCTGCCCCCTGCTATGCTTGCCTTCTCTAGAGATCCACTCTGTTACCCTTAATGACCAACAGTTATCTTGCCTTCGCATTACATGCCCTGCCCACGTCCATTTCTTCTTCTTGATTTCTACTAATATCATATATGTCCTTAACACGCGTTTTTTCCCTGACCCACTCTGCTCTCTTCTTGTCCCTTTAAAGAAGGTATCCAGACCTTAAAGGAGAGCTGGCTGACTTCACGAAGCATCTCCTGGTGAACTGCATGCCAAGGTGAAAACCCTCGAGCTTGCAAAGAATTGAAGCGCCGCAAAAAGCTAATGCAAAGAAAGCCAGCATTGGATCGCAACATTCATGATGTGCAAAGGATTTTCACTTTGTAGATGACCAGGTGTGCGTGTGAGATGTTGCTAGATGCTTTTGCAGAAAAGCATTTCAGCAGTTACATTCTGCTGTTGCAACATAGCAATACATATCAACTTGGACATACCAGCAATGCTGACCAAACTCCTGTTTACTCTGACTGGTGAAGCAAGAGGTGAAGCAAGTTTGGGCTCATGTACAGCAGAGAAGAAGACATGGGCAACCACAATGCTGACCTGTACAGCTGATAGCAGTATGTTGGCTTCCGTTTCTTTCTGCTTTGCTGCGTTGTTCTTCTCTGCGAGCTAACTTGCATGACTGGAACCTTGCCTCTTTGCCGGGGAACAATCTTTGGCCAAGCGAATGCATGTATGCAGAATTTGATGGCAAGTTGACGTCAGAAGAGATGGAAGCGAGACGAGAGGGGCTAGCAATATCCTTCCTTGAAATGTCGAGCAAGGATGAGAATGGCTGTTGTCAAAGGGAACGCAAGTGTGCAGCAGCAACCCAGATCCAGACTGTCGTCCCAGTGAGCCAAAGCTGTCAATTTCCTATATTGTCCAGGCGTGGAAATGAGTCTTCGATGTCAATCAGATAGCCTACATTGTCTTCAGATGTTTATTCTGGAGAAATATATTCAACTGACCAAGTACACTTGTCGCTTCCTTTGTGTCGATGAGTGCTGGCATGGTATGCGCGCAGCCATGAATTAAGAAATGGCTGGCCATGAAGCACAGCAAAACGAGAGAACATACGTGGATCACGTTTCTCCACATCGGCTTGTGTGTTACCGAAAAAGCTTATACAACCTTGACAAGTGCAAAACCCTCCCCAGATCTGTGAAATTTCCGGGAGGTGTTACAGTGCACCCCATTGAAAAAGGTTGGATGGACAAGGACCTCATCATCAACCAGAATGAAGAGGCCAAGTGCTAGTACGGGGCCCTGCTCCATGTTTGGTCTAGACGTTTTCAGGGGCCACATAGACCAGCATCTCAAAGACAAGCTTACAGCTTGCCACAGAGATATTGTGGTGACAGGCTTGGGCTTACACGAAAGCTTGGGCCAAACTCATTCCGGGCTCGGGCTTTCTCCTGGTGTGCATGCAATAAGCAGCCAGTCATCTTCACGCATGTGGACTCTGAAAAACCTGTTGCCCTGGCACAACTGGAAACCAGCAGTGCTACTCCTGTGTACTTTCCCTTTTATTCTTCTGTAGTATTTTGCACTGTTTGAAGTTTGACCAAAATGGCCCGCCCCCATCAGCAGTCTTGTTTACGCCAACAATCGCCACCTTCAGGGTGCTCCTGGAGTTTCCAGCCATGAAAAAAAAATTTAGTACGGTTGCTCGTGGCGCTAATATGAGTCTACAGTGGCAGCCCTTGCTTGCGATTTCCTTTGTGACCGCTTATGCAATCAGTTTGGTGGCTGGTTTGGCAATCGTGTCAGCTTTGTGCTCAATTACGTATGGTAAGTTTTAGCACCTCACATATTTAATAATGACCACTATGATTTTTCCCAAGATACCTACATTAGCTTGAGAGCTACAGAAAATTTTGCATTAGCTGTGGAGACGAAAATTCTTATTCTACATAGCTTTATCGACGGACATGAGTTTGATTGGAACCCAGCTATATTACCACTTTGTTGTAAAAGACCAGACAGACCGAAGTCGCCTCAAACGAACAGACGTCATTGTCTTCGTTACCAAAATCAATGTAACCAATGCTTTTAGGGGGGTGTAAGCATGTTCGTGACTTGCTGATTCTTCACTGGCGAATTGGTAAAACTACGACCGGTGAGATAAGATAATTAGTCACGTGGCTGAAAGGCGGCACTGCGTTCGTCGATGATTCCATGCATGTTCTCAAGTAGAGCGCAATTTCACACATCACACAGCAATGCCTGACATTCAATGTCTTTTTTGGTCTCGGGCCAGGCTCAGACCTAAGATAGCGGGGTGACGGGCCGGGCCGGGCGGGTAACATAGGGCACGGGTCCCACCATAAAACTTTTGGTTAGGCTCAGGCGGGCAGCCCAAGGTAAAAATGGGCCCAGGCCTGGCCCGGGCTGAAGAAAATCAGCCCACACAGTGCTCTAGGTGGAAATGACCACTCAATGACAGGTACTGGATGCATGCATCAACAAGCCCATGAAGAACTGCAGTCAAGCATTTTACAGTGAGTGGCTAATAAATGGTTGCCACACTTTCACAGCCAGCAATATGCCGAAGCATGCCTCAATCGAGGAAATCATTACGTGGGCGGCAGAAGCTTGAGTTGGCATTCGGCCAACTATGGTTGTGGAAGCTTATGCCATGGACAATACTGAAGGCAAGATGAAGATTTCAGAGAGTGAGGAGGAGCTGCCTAACTGGAACTAGTTTTGAAAAGTGCCTGGATGTAATGCCCATGGGACATTATTGGCCATCAGCTTTCGTGTGCACAACAACTGCGCCTATTCCATGAGGCGATGGAGACTGAGGAACTTGTTGGGGTCAAGTGGAGATAACTGGAGCTGAGGTGGCCAGGTGCTTACAGGTGATGAATGCTCACTTTGGCCTATTCCCTACTTTCACTTTTTTCTTGTTACCAAGAAGCAAAATCAGTGGACAAAGGAGTGCAGATAGGTTGAGTAGGGATTGCCTGTAAAAGTTGACAAGTCCCAAGAAACTTTAATGTTCTTATGATTATCAGGTTTAATGCACCAACGCTACACAGGCGATAAGGCGTGACGTAGTGGAGGTCTCCGGATAAATTTCTGCCGCCTGGGGATCTTTAACGTGCGCCCAAATGTCGAACACGTGGGTGTTTTTGCTCTTCACCCCCATCAGGAAAGCGGCCACCGCGGCTGGGCATCGAACCCGCATTCTTGGGCTAACTTTAATGTTCTTTGACATCTTGTGGCAGAAGTGCATAAAGAATGGCAGCCAATATGTGACTTTTCACGGAAAAGCCGTCTTTGCTGACGATTTTGATTGATTGACTGTAGGGTTTAACGCGCCGACGAAATGCAGGCAATGAGGGGCGCTATAGTGGAAGGCTCTGGATTAATTTTGACCACTTGGGGATCTTTAATGCGTGCCAAAATCTCCTACACACAGCCGTTTTTGCTTTTCGCCTCCATCAGAAAAGCGGCCGCCGCGGCCGGGAATTGAACCCGCGACCTCGTGCTCAGCAGCGCAACACCTCAGCCACTGAGCCACCGCGGCGGGTTGACAATTTTCACGAGATACCCGAATTGAGGAATGAAAAAAAAACAGCACCTCTCGAACTTTAGTGTGAGGTAAGGCTTCTGAAGCTTGCCAAACACAAAACGAAGGTTGCCAAGATTCTCACCAGCACTGCAGCTCCTCTGACAACAAAGTCGTCAAAATAGACAGCTACGTGGGGCAGTGCCCTGAGCAAGTTCTCCACGTCATTGTAAAATATAGGAGCAGATGAAGCACCAGAAAGCAGTTGGGAACACTGAAACAACCCCATGTGTGATTACATCATGACATACACTTTGGTTGTCTCGTAAAAGACAACTTGCTGTTTGCGTGCCCAATTTTGTGAATTTCTCATGTCGAGCTAGTGCAGTCCTCAGGTCCTTAATCCTTACATTGCCGCTACAAAGTGGGCTGCACCTATTGTCGGTGTGACCGAGAAGGATATGTTGGTCAGGATCTGTATGGCACCAGTGGGGAAATGTAGGGGTACATTTCTCCACTGGTGCCGAACAGATCCTGACCCACTTATTCTTCTCGGTCACACCGACAATAGGTGCAGCCCACTTTGTAGTCTCGAATGGCACAAGGATAGAATTTTTTCCTGATCTACAAATATCTTGTTTGACTCCACTTGTCAATGCCGGGGGTCTGGTTTGAAGAACCTTGGCCCATCTTGGGAGACATCTAGTAAAGTGGGAGCTTTGGCCAGTGTTGGATGTGCAAGCTGCAGACAATTTGTCCTTTCTACACGCCTGCAGCATCTCTGCACAGCATTCATGCAGAAGAGAAGAATCATTAGCAGTGTTTTTGAAGCTTAGCACCGGCACTTGGACAAGGCCTAGCACTTGCGGTTGAGTGCATAGAGATGCACACTAAGCTAAGCAAATACAGCAAGAAAGTAACTAGGAGCAATTAGCAATTACTAACGAGCTATAAAGATCAGTTAGGGCCAGCAGAATTAAAGGGACACTGAAGTGAATTTGTCAAGTTCCCGTTTTTGCTTGCACTTCGTAGACTGGCTCAAATTAGCACACTTTTCATCGTTTATCCGGTTGACAAATCGGTAATTATTTTACAAAGCGCGAAAGAAGAAAAACTACCATGCGCGGTTTGCGGCGGCCGCGCCAACTAAGGCTGTGACGTTGGGAGGAGGGGCGCCGTGATTGGACGATGCCCAAGATTAGCAATCACACAAGTTTCGGTTTCGGTTCTGTAAAACATAACCAATGGCGTTGTTGGATGGGCATTCTCAATATCTCAGTAATCATCGTACCGCGCTTCTGCCATGTTGTCGGCTGTAAAATGCACAAGATAAGCCTCCCAGGCCGGCTTGTAGTCGTAGCATTCACTAGCCGAGACCTACGCAGTGCATGAACGCCCTCCGCGTACCCGCAGCCGCCCAAATGTCATGCGCTTTTCCCCCATATTTGGAGCTTGCCTCCCTCATGCCTGTATCGTAAAAAGCGTGTTCGCACCATGCCAAGGGTCTGTTCATTCTGGCCTGTGCGCACTGCCTGCAAGCAGTCGGTGCTTATGGCAACAGCACGCTAACGAGAACTCGCTAGCGCGCCAGTGCCAGCCTGCGCGCGTTTTGTGAACTAGTTCGTGTAGCCAAGAACGTTGCGGCCCAAAAAAAGGTGAACTCAATATAGAAAACATCGTCGGAAAACAAAAAAGTTAACTCATAAAAAAAAAAGCATGTACCCGCGGGGATTCGAACTCGTAACCTGCAAAACATTTGCGGTGACATACCTAACGCCCCAGACCACTGAGCCACGGAGCGGGTCACAAAAGCCTTGCTAATATAGGGTATATATTGCATAACCAGTTTACACTTTTATTTAGTTTTGGCATTTCAAGCAGCTTAGGTGACTATTTGTTGTACTGCGATCGTGCAGTAAGCGTCGCCCGAGTTTCCACAGTAGCTCACGTCTAGCAATTGCATTTCGTAGACGGAAAAGCGTTCGCAGATGCGTAGTCGTGCTGCTGACCGCTGTGCTTGTTCGCCCAGCGCAAAAAAGTGCTTCCCGCGCCCTAGTTTTACGCTGTACGGTAAAAATATCAGTTGATTTTATTTCCTTAGTACCTATATTGACTTCGCTGACTCTTCTCCCGCCTTCAAGAGGCCTTATATTTTCCCAAAGGCACATTCTTCCATTCACAAACGTGTCCTGGCTTCGTTTCAACTAAGCGAACGAATTGCGACCAAGCAATTTTTTTTAACCTCCTTGATTGCGACGACCCGCCGGCGGCCGGCGGACGAAACGCTGGGCCGACTGACTCTGTCGGCCGGGGAGCCGTGCAGTAGCGCAGCCGTGGCGCAGCCAATTGCCAGCTCATCCCCTCCTGACGTCACACGAAAACGCCACAGAAAATGGGCAAGCGTAAAGAGAGGAGGACAGCATTTTCGAATTAGTTTTTCTACTAAATAAAATCGCGTAAACGCGCCTAGAGTGGTCGAAACATGGCCTGGGGACTCCGGACTACAATTTGCGCTAGTAATCCCGCAATGTTTACATATCACTTCAGTGTACCTTTAACCAAGCTCTGTTCAAACCATTCATTACAAGGAAAGTTTACACAAAACAGTTCATAAAACAATTCGGATCACTGCCTGACATTCCCCCAAGGTAGCTTCCACATTTTTAATGATCTTAGTCTGGTCAGTAAAACAGCTGATACAAAATAATCTGATGAATGATGATGATATTTGGATTTTAATGGCGCAAGAACTGAAAAAGTGTGTTGGTGCGGGCTTGTTGGTACATAACTGAATATGGAAAAACAGCGCTAAAACGGAACAAAGAATGTGACAGCGCCCAGTCTTGTCACGTTCTTTGTCCCGTTTTAGCGCTGTTTTTCCATATTCAATGGCGCAAGGCCAACCAAGGGCAAAGAGCACCAAACAAAAGTCATTTCATGAGAGTGACATCAAATTAAAAGTAAAACATTTCAGTAAAAATAAACAAAGTAAAACACAACATAATGAAGATGAGTGGTGTAAAGGGCCAGGTTGTCAAGATGTATAAGATGTAAAAAAAATGTAAAAATGTAAAAGATGTAAAAATTTTACGTCGGTAAGAAACTCAAAAACGCATTTGATCGAAAACATGGGCTCGTCTGATAAGAAGTATGATGGGTGTTGTGGAATATGTCGTGTGTATAGTTGTGGGAAGTGTTCGCGTTGTGTTATGTCAAGTGCCTTGCATTGAATGAGTATGTGGATTACGGATAGGCCCTCTCCACACCTGCTGCACATGGGTCTTGGGGATTCAGTGAGCAGGTGGGAGTGTGTTACATGTGTGTGGCCTATCCGTAACCTTGCCAAGGCAACTTCTGCGTGTCTGTTGTGTGAATCGGTTGTGTATCGTTCCAAGTGTGGCTTTACAATGCGCAGTTGTTGTCTGTCTGTTCACTATAATGTTTTGCCATGTTTTATGTAGAATTGTTTTATGTCTGGTTTGAGGTCGGTGTAGGGTACTGTTATGTGCACCATATTTGTGAGTGCAGCAGCGGCCATTTCATCTGCTGTCTCATTTCCAGCGATCCCCGAGTGGCCTGGGCCCCAACAAACAGTCACCTCAAGGTTTGCGCCATATGCCGACATAATTGTCCTAAGAACAAGATTGATGATGTAATTTCTGGACTTCTTTAGAGATGATAACGCCCATGTGATGCTTAGTCAATCAGCACAAAATGACAGATTTTGAAATGTGACATTTGACAATGTGATTCACAGCAAGAAAGATTCCATAAGCCTCTGGAAGATGCTACAAGTTACATTCATGGTCTCAGAAACTTTAAAATTGGGTCCGTGCGCAGCACATGACATGGCAGAGGCAGTTTTGGAGGCGTCGCTGTAAAATCCTGTACGCTGGTACTTCTCCTGCAGTGACAGAAAGTGCTGCAAAATTGTATTTAATGGTAACCTATTTTTATTGAGTTGGATGAAAGACAAGTCACATGACACAGTGCAAAGGTGCCATGGTGCTATAAAGTCAATGCAAGATGATTTGATGGTGTTTAAAAAGGAGACATTAAGTAAAGCCGCCTCCTCTCTCACTCTTTGTGAGAAGGGAACAGAAACAGATGGGTGATTTAAAAAGAGCTGTGATGTGGATGTAACCATAAAAACAGGTTTAAAAGAATGGTTGTAGATTGATGGTATTTTACAAGCATACAAAAGGTCAAGATAAGTTCACTGGTACTCCAGGCACCATTTGTCGCATTCCACATACAGGCTTTGGACAGGGCTTATACGGAAAGCACCACACAAGAGGTGAAGCCCCAAGTGCAGCACTGGGCCGAGCATTTTTAGCACTGTTTTTATGGCCGACCCGTACACAACACTTCTGTGATCCAAACGAGACCCTACCAAAGAGGTATAAAGGCGCAGCAGGAGTTGTTTGTCTGCACCGTATGATTGGTGAGATAGGACTTTCAGAATATTCATTGTTTTTAGACATTTTTGTTTGAATTGTTTGATGTGAGAGATGAATGAGTTTTTCGTCCATCACCACACCCAAAAAACTTGTGTTCCGTTTTAACAGGAATTGGGTCACCATTGAGATTTATTTCAGGATCGGGCCTTACTCCACGTCTCCTTGAGAACACGACACAGGTACTTTTCGCAGGATTAAGTTTGAAACCATTTTCATCTGCCCAGCGAGAAAGTTTCTTCACTCCAAGCTGGACTTGACGTTCACATATGGATATGTTACAAGATTTAAAAATTAAAATATATTCGTACACCATCCACATACACTGAACAAGAGATCGATGGAGGCAATGCTTTCCGAAGCGAATTCATCTTGACGATAAACAGCGTGCAGCTCAGAACTCCACCTTGAAAAAATAATCTGATGAAGGGCAGCTGTGAGATTGCATAGAATGAATGGGAACCATCCCCCTGCTTAAAGATGAGTAGGCCACATGCGACGTGGAGTAGTCTAAGCAAAAGTTAGCTGAGCTTGCGGCCAATTAAGGTGTGTCCTGTTTAGTTTCCTTTGTTCTCCTAAAATTACAGGTCGAACTAGAAACAATCTTTTTTTTTTTTACCAACAACTTCAATTTTCTTATAAGATCGACTTTTATTCGTGCTCTACATATCTTTGAATAAATACAGCATGTTGTCAGACCCATGGATGACAAGCGAACGTGCTAGCTGGCCAGTCTAAAACAAACTTTTACTTAAAAACTTGGGCGGCTGCTCATTTTCCCACAAGGCCTGGTGCAGTTGAAAAAAGGAAAGTACCATATAAGTCGGGCTATATGTCAAGCTGGAATATAGGTCGACCCCCTTACCTTGCAGCCGAGAAATGGAAAAAAAGTTGCGCACACACCATCGTTTTATTGTGGCTAGCAGTGCTTTTGTGTCCATCACACCACTTGTCAAAGTTCTCTGAGCTCTCGTCCAATGACTGCTTCTGGCTGGCCGTCTCCCACAGCATGTCGTCTTCAACGCCATCTAGAGCATTGCTTAAACAGCCCTTCTGGAAGGCTCGCAACACCATCTCGTCCTGCAGCGAGCGCCAAACTAACGACACCCACATGCAGACAGTCACAAAAAGCGGTCTGCGCAGGTGGCCAGCAGGCGTCTTGAGGTTGTCGCCGGCCAACCATTCGCTGTACTGTGCCCGTACACCATCACTGAAGGCTTATTCAGCACCACGTCCAGCGGTTGCAGGGTGGAAGTCATGCCCTTCGAAATGACGGTGAGGTCCATCTTTCCATCGCAAAGCGCCTTTTCACAGCCGCGGTTAGGTGCCCGCAAAACACGTCTAGCATCCCCATGCTCAAATGCCTCAAGAGTGCACCCGGCCGTCGGTTCCACACAGTCCGTATCCAGTCCAGCATAAGGCCTGCGTCCATGAAGCCTTTTTTCATTTACATGGACGCAGACGTCTGGCAGGAAGGCCTCCGATGGCAAAGTCTTTCTCTTAAAAATAATAAAACGGGGCAGCTTTCTGCTGTCAGCAGCACACGGCAGCTTGACAGTAAAACACGAACGTTTGCTTCCTGTCGAAAAAAGTTACACTTGTTTTGCCCTGTGCTCGCACACCATTGTGTATGGAGCATGTCGAACCACACCGGCATCCCTTCGCGTTGCCGATCTGGCCCAACACATAGTCGTGGTCTTGCCGGAGACGAATTATGAAGCATTGAAAGTTGGCCAGCTTCTCGTCATACTTCTCAAGGAGCTTTTGAGAAATCTGTGTCCTTCGCCGAAGAGCGAAACCTTTTCGTCGCATGAAGCGCTGGACCCAAGAAGCGGAGCCCTTGAACTGCTCCCTAGAAAGTCCAACCTGACGAGCAGTCTCTGCAGCCTTGCAGCGAATCACTTCAGATGTCACTGGACGAGACCTCGCATGATGCTCGGACATGAACGTAGCCACTTTGACTTCCAGTTCCGGGTGCACAGCCCGGAGCCCACGAAATGAGGTCTTGCTACCGCTGCAAGCCAACATGCCCCTTCTGCTCTGGCCAGAATTGAACATTTTTTTCCATGACACCGAACTCGTGCTGAGCCGTCATGTTGCCGTTGGCTTCGGCATGCTCTGCTACTTTTTTCGGGCGCTGCAGTGAACTGGTGGTGAGTGCCAGTACTCATTTTAGTGCGTAAAAAATACCAACGCACAATTACCAACAAAGAGAAAAGCATGAAGGAAACAAAAGAAGATAACGGCACGTTCGATTTATGGCGATGGGAATGATGCCTTAGCGGTTTGGATGGGCTCCATGGGCCGCCCCGGTTGCCAGATTGCAACTAACATTATGCCAGTGACCGGTATATAGGTCAAGGGGTGATTTTTTTGGCGATTTTTTGGGGGAAAGAAACTCGGCCTACGTTCTGATTTATACGGTACAGGCCCCACATGAAGCTCCAGAATTAGGCAAACAATGTATCAAAGTCTGCCAAAAGCTGCAGAAGATTTTAGCGAATGCCCTACACTAGCCCTTAACAGACCATGAACACAAAATAAAGCTTTGTCTAATTTTAAATAACTATACTTTGGTAACTCACTCAGCTTCATTCCAGCCATGAAAGATGATTTTGAACCAAAAAAGTTCAACACATGTTGAAAAACTTTTAAATGTTGCACAACAGGGACGTAATATGAGAAGAAGTGACATGATATAGGTCAGCACTAAAGATGTAATTATCAGTGTGTAAACTTTACATTTGCATTCAAGTGATACAATCAAAAGGAACATTGCGAAAACACACGATTCGGCAGGAGAATAAAAATTTTAACTTAAATTGATCAATTTCTCAGTGACTAAATCATTGCTTGCTTCCAGACAAGGGCTGGGGGCACTATAAACCAAAAAATCTTTCAAATTTTGTCTGGATGGGGTCGAATTAGGCCCCTCGAATTATGGCCCTCAGACCACACCAAAAAAGGATCGGTCTGCTAAGAAAGGGACGCTGCCACAAGTGCCCCTCACCTGGTGGGCTCCCAGTCGTAGTCGGCCCCCCGGCCGCCGCCGCCCCTGCTGTGCTGCTGTGGGGGTCGGCTGTTGTAGTAGAGGGGCTCCTGGTAGCAGTCGGGGTCGGCGTACGTGGTGGCGGCTGGCAGCAGCTGGTGGCTGGTGGAGGCGCTGACCACTCCGCGGGCCAGGTTCTGGGCCCCGTACTGCGATGCTGAGCTGTTGGCATGGTGCATGGAGGCACTTGGGTGTTGCTGCTGCTGCTGCTGCGGCTGGTACGGCTGCTGTGCGGAGGATGACGCCGGGTAGCCCACGTCGCTCGTGTAGTCGCTGTCCTCCGAGATGCCCGCTGCACCAAGAAACGTCCATGTGAAGCCGACCAGAACACAAACAGGTTTGCAAACTCATCACTACTATTCTAACTGCACCTCGCTTGACCAGCTGTGTTTTTTCCTCCTATGTAGTGACTGATTAGTTGTGGAGCTTAAAGGAGTAGTGACACGAAATTTCAAAGCTGAGGTAACTACGTTAAATGCTTCCTTTTTATCAGGAGATTTCTCCCAGCAAAATTGAACAGTAACCGTTCAGTATAACATATTTTAAATCCATTTTAACTCTTGCCCGCACGAGGGAAACCAGAGTGGGCCAGCATGACATCATCTGCTCCTCGCCCCGAACTGCTGCCGCCAGCGCTCCCGCGACGTAGCCGACGCGCTGGCTGAGGTTGGTGCACACTGTTACGCAGGGTGTACACATCATGGTTTTGGAATGACGTCATGCTGCCCAGGGGCGTGGGAATGGTGAAAACCTCGGCCGGCCTGGGCGCGCGCGTGCGTGTCCATACCGGCAGCGGTGCGACAAAAATGGTGACATCACGGGCACCCTCCTGTCATGGCAGCCACTCGACATTCGTTTTGTCAAAGCCGAAACTGACACGAATAAACAACGCCGTAAATGAATGATTGTTTACGCTGCAATCGGTGAGCTGGTAGGCACCCACAGCAGCGGAAAAAAAAATAATACAAAAATTTCATGTCTGTACTAATGCATCGAAGCTACACCTTGGCTATGAGGTGCACCACAGGGGGAGGGCTCTGGATTAATTTTGACTACCTGTGGATCTTTAACATGCGCCAAAATCTCAACACACAGGTGTTTTCACTTTCCGCCTCCGTCAGAAAAGCAGCCACACTGTTGCCGGGACTGAACTTGTGTCCTTGGGCTCAGCAGCCAACTTTTTAGCCACTGAACCCCGTAGCTGGTACTTCGTACATAGTGACTTGCTAATATGGATTCTGTTAAATATGGCCACAAACCATGCCTTGGGATTCGCTGTTCATGTTTTGTTACCCAGTGTGTGGCCGCGCCTGATTATCCTTATCTTCCTTCGGTCATATGCTGCACTTGGCAATCATGTTTGATAAGGAAAGGACATAACCCTCTCATCACTGACCTAGACTGCAGCTGTTGGAGCAAGGATGTTCCCATTTCAATTAGATGTGGCCAAAAAAAATATCGGGGCACCTTCACACTAGTGGCGGGAAGACTGGGCAAATAGCGAAGCTGGAAGCCCCACCTAGCTTATTCTTGGTTGGGCAAAGTTTATGCAAGATTATGCTTGGATACACGGCCAAGCTTTCTACGTGGTTATGCTTCGAGACTCAGTCAAGTTTTCTGCGTGGTGTTGTTGGTAGCCCCCCAAAGAGCAATGAACACTCAGTCATTAAAGCATGTACAGCGTATAAATGCTTACTGGCTTTGCAGTGAAGCTTCAAGAGTAGCAGAGGGTGCAGCGGGACAAGCGTTTCCTAAAAATTTTTTAACTGCCTATGCGGACATGGCTGATTACGCTGGTCACGAGGCAATGGCCATAGTGGTGGTCAACAATCAGGGCAACACCATCGCCTCCTGCTCTATCCGAGCGAGAGACTTGGTGGTTGGAGAAGAGGCAGCCATTGCTTTAGCCAGGGTTGCCTCCACGAAAATCAAGACAATCATCAGCGACTCCAAATCAGCAATTCTAAATTTCTCACGAGGACACATATCAAGGGAGGCATTCGCAATCCTCCTTTCTGGTCTCCACCTCGAAAACCGGACAGGCAAGATCAACTTAATTTGGACCCCCGCCCACTCCGGCCTTGCAGGGAACGAGTCTGCGCACGAAGCCGCTCGAGGCTTTACCGACCGAGAGGACGGCCCTCCCGATGCGGAACTCGTCCCAATGTCAGGCAGGGACAGACTGTTATTGTACAGTGATATCATCGGTCATTACCGTTTAGGCCAGGCCCGCTTCCCACCCGCGCACCCATCCCTCAGTAAACGGCATTCAGTGGTCTGGCGACTGCTACAGACCCACTCGTACCCAAATCCCCTAGAGTACAGCTATTGCTACCCAGGGCGCTATTCCCCCCAGTGTCACAGATGTCAGGAACGAGCGGACCTGGCGCACATGCTATGGCAGTGTCCGAAGGCGATCACAAATGGCCGCACAATCACTAACCGTGAGCAGTGGGAGACCGTGCTGCTCAGCTCCAGCCCGGAAGATCAACTCTGGCCGTCCAGCTGGCTGAGGACGCTGCCAGAGCCCAAGGGCTCATGGCCGACGACTAAGCTACACAGCTGGCAAATTACTCTCTCTCTCTCTCTCTGGCTCGGTGGCCAACGTTCGGCTTGTGTAGTTTTGGCATGTGGGACGCTAATTAAGAAATGGATTAGCATTATCGCTTCTGGGCCTTTTGACTTCTTTCATTTCGGCATTAATTCTCCTCTTTGCAGCATGAAAACTGCATGACTCGTGGCAACGAGCGATAAGGCAAGTTATCCCGCAACACATTTCCAAAGCCGTGCTTGTATCAGTTATATCACGCCTCCCTGCAATGCACTTCCTGCCAGAGTGTGGCAAGGCAAAGCTACGGTAAAGCAGATGTGGCGCGCGCGATAACGTCATTGCTCGGCAAGGTTTTCTTGCACACGCTCACCGGCCCTACCTAAAAGAACACTACAAGATAAACGCATACACAGCTGCCGATGCTCAACCGTGCATGCCACTTTGTTGATTGCTTCATCAAAATTTGTGCTTTACAGTTCATTGTGGAGAACAAGTTCACTCCAACAAACGTAATTTATTAAAATAGCCCTGGATTGTTTTCTGTCATGTGACAACATACACAGCACAAATAAATGAATGATTCTTCTGTGGACTGCACATACCTTGCCATTGTATTTGTAAGTTCCTAATCTTGGAGCTCAGTTTTCAAGCCATCAGCAGCCACCAATGCTCTGCTGTTTTCTATAGGTTGTATTCACTGGCATGCAGTTGCGTGGCACGCATGCCGGTAACCATGTGTGTGTGCCTCCACGCAGGCGCCTTGCATGTCCCCGTTGCTAAGGCGACGTTGTATATGCTCGGCGACTTGCCAGTAGATGTCGCTAGTCTCCAAACTAACAACACATTCACTGCTACGCTACCGTTTTGTCTCAATCTGCATGTGTGTGAAAGCTCACAATTTCCTCGGAAGCATTATTTGGCTTTTGTGCTGATCGCCTCTGCCGTGGGCAAGGTGCTGGCACGCCGGCATCGATATTCATGTTCACAGACAACTGCGCTGGAGCGGAGGCATTTCTTGCATTGTGCCACTTTCCTCCATAAGCGCGCCTCCATTTTTAGACAGTGGTGACGCGGTGTTCTCAAGGGTAAGTAGAACATCACCACGCAATGTCACTGCCATTATTCATATCCATTGACAAACATGGCTGAGAATCAGAAAATAACAGTGCAGACAACAAATGCCAGGGCCTGTTTCTCTTTTTCTTTTTTTTTTCCTGCGCAGGCACGACAGGCACTGTTATGGTGGCTTTCAGTGTTGCCAAGAGAAGAAACTGTCCACTAAACTTTTATGTGAACGTCATCTATACAGAGCCACTTGAGTAGAATGATAGCCTCAGTGTCATCTCTTACAAAAGAAGACAATCTCATGGGAAGTCTTCCTTGCTTCTTTTTTCCCTTGGCTGGGAAAAACTCATGAAAGAAGTTGGCAAATGGAGGGTAGTGGCCTATAACAAAACATTGGCTGCATTCTCCTACATTCTTGAAACAGCTCTAAATGCAACAGCATTCATAAGCGCGGTTCGACAGGAAGAGTTATGAGAGTAACAAGAACTTCAACGCATAGTAAAATGACAAGTCCTATAAGATGGGAATCCCAGTTTATATGTACGTCTGTATATCTGCACGCACCGTCATAATTACCTCCCTTACCCAGCAAACATGAAGCTGTGTTTTTACAGTCAGCTCTGAATAATCTTTAAGTGGCAGCATCAAGGTCATGATCAGGGGTGTGACTGTATGCCATTCCAAGTCCTCTCCTCCTTACTCCTCTAGTTACCGTATTTGCATGATTCTAACGTGCCCCTAATTCTAAGGCGCAGGTAAGTTTACGTAGAAAAATTCGGAAAAAAAAATTACCACGCGCTGATTCTGCCGTGCAGATTTAGAATTGGATTTGGTTGTGTCTAGAGCGCGGTCTGACGGTACTACAATTAATATGTCCGCTATATCAACATCTACCAGCGCTTTGTTGAAAAATGACACGTCTGGCACTACATCACTCTACCTAACATAAACTAACCTTGCCTAAACTAAACTAACCTAACTTAACCTGACCTAACATAAAACAAAAAGCAATCATTTAAAACACCAAAAACTAACCTAGTCATGAAAATTATTCAATTTAAATGTTTAAAGAAAATATTCAAGGCAAGATCCGGTTTCGAACCACCGTCCTTGGCATCGAACCATCGTCCTTGGCATCAAGAATCTATGGTCAAACCCCTACGCCACAATGACAGACGCTCGGAGAGGTGCTTAGTCTTAAATATTCGAACATCTACGAACAGCACTCTAGACCATGGCTGCTGGATGAAAGGCGCACAATGTGCAGACATATTTTAAGGCTAATTTTAGCAAAAAACAGTGTGCGTTAGAATCGGGCAAATATGGTATGTTAGCAATCCTCCCCCTCTCTTGAGGAAATGATAATGACGAGGGTTCTTATGTGCAAAGTTCTAGTTTAAAACTGCGTCTTTATAGCCAGCCATTCGACGCCTTTCCATTCTAAGTCAACTTAAGGCTGCTCAAGTAGGTGTCCTTCCATAATTATGCGTCCACTGCTTTTCTTTAATTCAGTGTTCAAACATGGCTGTGACCAAGGGTGCTACTAAAAGGAGTATTTCAATTTAAGAGTGTGTCTCCTCACAACTTGCTGAGACCCACCTTCGCTTCCATTTGCCTTTAATGCACCTCCTATCAGATTCTAAACAGCCACAGACCTGAGTAATGAATCAGCGCATGCATTCACGCTTGGAAGATGAGGTTGAATCTCTTTATGGAGATTTTAGGTCAAGGACCAGATATCATAGTACTGTGGCACAGCTGACGTCTTATCAACTCTTCGGAGTGCTTGTTGGTTACATTCAATGCGTGTCAAAATGTAAGGTCAGCTCAATTGATTGTTTCACTTTAGGTTCATCAATGTCTAATCAGGAGAATAAAAAAGTAGCTGTCACTTGTTGGCACAACCATCAGGTGCCCCAAATGCTAAAGAGACACAAAAAAAGTCCCCCACATTTCCCCGAGGGGGAGAATGTGAAAGTGCGAATGCACGGTTGTCGGCCCGCTTGCGGCACTTGCGCTCGGCACCCGCAGCCCACCGCCTCGCCGCCTTCTCTTCCATCTCTTCCATCGGGTTTGTAGTATCACGTGTACACCACGCAGTTATCAAGCCGCTATTCGCCCCGAGCGCGAACACAGTCGGCCCCTGGCGGCGGCGGGATGAACCGCTCCTAGTGTGGATGGCGCTCTCGCGTCGTCTGCTTTTTCCCATTGCGTGCGGCGCAAGACACGTGCTGCACACGACAAAACAGCCAATATGTGTGCTCGTTTGGCAGTAAGCAATGACTTAGTTGCCTCTGCTTGCGCATTTCCTCTAGAAACGCAATAATCAGCGGCCTTTGCGGGTTAATGCGCTGGTTTAATTCCACGAAACATCTTTGCCCTGGTCACAGCTTGAGTGTGAAACTTGTTATAATTGATTGATTGTAGGGTTTAACGCGCCGACGCAACGCAGGCGATGAGGCGCGCCGTAGTGGAGGGCTCCGGATTAATTTTGACCACCTGGGGATCTTTAACGTGCGCCGAAATCTCGTACACACGGGCGTTTTTGCTTTTCGCCTCCATCAGAAAAGCGGCCGCCGCGGCCGGGAATCGAACCCGCGACCTCGTGCTCAGCAGCGCAACGCCTTAGCCACTGAGTGAAACTTGTTATAAACATTGCTTCCACACATTGCACTGTTCTTATTGTTGAGTGCAGTCGTCTGCCGTTTCGGGAACGTCTAAGTGTGCTTTTTGAAGGTGGCGTGGTGATTATTTAAAGGATAAAAGTTTAGTACGCGAAACGGGTAAGCAGCGACAAGACCTGTGCATACGCGTGCAAATTCCACACCCTTGTAAAATAGCGCTGTTTTCTTATAGAAAGAAGAAACAAACAAAAACATTTACGCTGCACACGACCCGTGCGCTATCGCCCATGTGTGATCGTGTCCTTCCCGTACCTTTCCTAAAATAAATACCATTTTTCGACAGTCGTTGTTTATACTGAGGAGGAGGAATAAACATTTATTCAACTGTATCGAGTTTCTAATTTTACGTATTATTTAAAATACGTTTCTATGGATGCGCAAGAGTATTTAGGGGGGATTTCTCGGTAAAATTAAGCAGTTGTGAGTTTGCGTCTGTCATGTGGCATTTCGTGTGTCATTTTCATATAATATCATTTTCAAATCCGACATGAATCACCTTGTCCAGAAATGTCTCACTCAGCATAACCAAATGCCTAATATGGTCACGTCTTAACCTCTTAAGGTGGACGTAAGTTTAAAGAAAGAGGAGAAAATGCATAAGATAATGCGCGTTGTTGCCCACATGTGTGAAGGGTGTGTGCCATGACTCGCTGTTTTTTTTTAATTTTTTCCCACAATGCTTGCTTTCAATACAATTTTGAAAAAGGCGAGCCACAATTCCTGGACAATCCCGGACCAAAGGGGGGTTAATCAGTTTTGAAAATACGTACTGCTTTTTCACCGCTACAGAACACGACGCCTAGTGTAGTTTCGATTGTAAGTAATACTGATAACTATAGTTTGGCTTTTCGCGTTACATGCGTTCTCTTCTCGCTGCTCTTGCAACGTTGGCAGGACCCCCCCCCTTTCCCGAAAAAAAAAACTAAATGCACAGAATTTCATTTTTTAACCAATCCTCAAGAATTAAATGCCATGACAAAAGCGATATTCAGTTTACAAAACAAAGTAGTTACCGGGAACCCGTTGCGCTGATTCGCAACGAGAAATAAAAACGAAATGTTTTATTACATCTTCAACAGCGCAACTTCATTTATTGCAATATTTAGGGTTCGTAAGCGACCTTATACGCAAGAATGCAAACACATCTCGCTGTTGCAGGCACCTGTTAGATTTTAAAAGGAACGCAAATTGTCAATATAGCAGCCGTAACAGAAAATTTGTGCTCACTGTGAGGTCCCAGAAGCTTGGTTTGCACACTGTAAACCTGCTTGTCACTTTGCGAAAACCTAGCTAAACATGAGATGCTGACTGCGTGCGTTGACAATTCAATTCGCAAGTTCAGTTGCGACGAAAGCCGTAAATAAGTGATCCGAAACCGTTATTCGTCAAGCCTTCCTTCAGAGTCGTTAAAATTTCATTTAAAAGACCCGTTAGAGCGGTTACATTTATATCTCTGCGCTGATCAAAATTCAGTAATTTTATGTTGCCTTTTGAACACACAAAAAATATCGTAAGCTCTTAGAAAGAATTTCGGGGCAGTTAAGTAGTGTTACCATTTCAGGGCATCCCACAAACGCAAGAATGCGTCATGCTACCAGTGAAAGCGATTGAGATTGCCATTGTAAACTGAATTTCAAAGATCGCCGCTTCCTGATTTGTTTCTATTTATGCTTTTATTGAACGCTCAAATTCATAGTCTGGAAAGATCGAGCTTGCTACGAGCCACAGCGTACAAGTTCATTGTCACAATTACGGCCATTCTGAGATTCCCGATGAGTCGTCGCTTTTTTTGGCGTAGTAATGAAAACTGACTGCCGCTTCCATGCTATACATTGAACGTTGAGGAACCGAACTACATTATACCACTCTTGTTTGCACCTTTCGTGCGCACATACGGGGGAAAAAAGGCACGAAGCGCGCCCACAGTGTGCATTCTTACGGCCGCTTAGCGGAGCATCCACACTAGCAGCGCGACGCTGTCGCCACCTACATGTCGAGCTCGCGGCGAATAACGCCGCTGAGTCGCCAACGCAACGCCGCTGACGACGTAGTTTGAATGCGTTAAAGATATAAGGAGCGTTCCTAACTCTGAAGTCAGCGTGGCTTCCGTGGCTTAGTCGGTAGAGCGTCGCGCTGCGGCCGCAACGTCCTCGGATCGAAACCGGGCGCCGGATGCTGTTATTTTTTATAAAGAGTAGTGGCCTGGCTGGCGCGCCGAGAGAGGGTGTTGCAAGCTGGAGAGTAGGCGAGGGGGGAGAGGAGGCGCTACGCGAGCGCCCTCACGCGTCGGAAATCCGGCGCCGTTGTTAGGCACGCTAGCTAGCTCCGTTGCTAGGCTGCGGACGGACGCTGGACGAGTGATTCAGGGTCGCTTAAGAAGTGCATTCGCACTTAAAAGCCACTATTCAGGACACCTTTAGGACATCATGAAGCAACGCACAGCGAATAATGTCACCGACTAATGTGGTGTTGAAGGTTTATTCCGCTCTGTGCACTGGGTACAGACTCTCGTATCAGATGCAGCACTGGAAGCTGCCGGTGCAAGTGCAAAGTGAACTGGTATAAACCGTTTTAGCCACTTCCACGCTAACGGATAGGTCATCCCGCATGTGCTTTTTCATCCCCTCAGTTACACCGGCTCCCTTTTCTTTCACCAAAGCTGATCTTAACTGATCCTTATTGGCCCCCTCAATCGCTGGGGCCTTTAGTTCGCCACCCCATGATTCACTTCCCTAGCTCTTTGTAAAAGCTGCCTCATTCATGGCTGTGTTGGACAACGTCCTCATTGGATGCCCATCAGGAAAGCCCCAATGCTTTGAGGAACCCCCAACAAAGGTTTCCAAGGGGAGTCCACCATGGGAACAAGCTCATGAATTTTCTGCTGCACTGATAAGTGGGCCATTATATTGTGTTATCATTGTGTTATCATGCCACTGCTTGGGTAGAAAAACTAGAAGCAGGTCCCAGAATTTTTATACTGGAGGGCACCATACCATTTGTTGCACATTTTGTCATAAAAATTTGAATGAATAACAATTTCACACATCATGATAATTCTTTTTCTGCTTAACTCTAGAAAACACGATGACTAAATGCAGAGATCAAGTGGCACATCAATGAGGGTAATTTTTCTTCGCATTTGGCTCTAAAAGGTGCAATAAGAAATAGAAGCTTAGAGCATGAGTGGTGCCTGTTCAGTAAGTGCAGCAGGGCTCCCTTGTAAGTTTGCGCCTTAGCGCCATTCCAAAAAGTACTTGTCGCACAACCTTCCTTTCTTGCCACCTTCATTTTGCCCCGGGCTTTCTGGTGAGGAACTGCTGCACACTAAGAACATTATATAAGCAGTGTGCCCTTGATTCTCAGTTCACAAGTACTGAGTCAACTCACAATTTAAGGTGTGGAGTGCCCTCTTGTGCTGCTCCCTATATGAGGTCACCTGGAAATTGTAAAAATAGCAAGGCATGACAGCCAGCACTTCATATGCCCGGCCTCACTGAATTTCCTAATGCTGAAGAACAAGGTGCAAAAAAGAAACCGGGATGAGCTCTTGCCATTTCTTACATACTCCCATAACTGAAAAACACAAAACCACTGGCTACAGCCTTTGTTTCTTTTGTTATGCCAGCAGCATCTCAGCAGCTCCCACACCATTTCTCCTCCCACTCAACACAACATGCCTTCATTGGCTAAGACACTTTGCCTTGTCAAAGAAGCCCAACGGGTCACGCAACTTTGCACATCAACATCTCAAGAACACTCTAAACAGCGATATGACAGTCACTCCATGATTTCTCTTATGCACCAGGTGACTTAGCAAGGCTCTGGAACCCACAGCATCAGCATGGCCTGCGAGAAAAAACTTCTCGCCAACTACATTGGTCGCATCGTTGTTCTGAAACACGGGAGCAAAGTTATTTATATGCTATCACATTTAACAAAGACTAGTTGACCCTGCAGGAAACTCAAGCTATATACGAGGCAAGTCTGAAGTGCCATAACCCCTGCAATGCACAGTGACTGGAGTCACTTAACCGTCCGCAACGGGAGATATGTTACACTGCACTAATTCCGAGAAGTTGGCTTGGCTCGGCTCAGCAGTTATTAAAACTCCAGCCCACTCGATGAAGTGAAAAGGGGTGTTGAAACAAGATTCGTTCAAGGAAAAGAAAAAAAGAGGTTAGGACTTTTGAATGACTCTTGCCCACTGGCACTCCACTTTTTCTCCCACCATAGAGCCATTGCTCTTCTGCACATGCATAATTACCAGACATAAAAATTTCCTCTCTTTTAAGGGCTACCACTTTAATTTTACTTTTCTGGGGTTAGTTTTACTATGCTACCGTTTCTAGTCCCATGAACCACTGCCGCACTTGTGTGCCATTGGCTAGCACAAACACATAATAACGATATCCATATCACGTTTCACATTAAAATGCATACTCCTTTGTAGATAAAGTCTTTTGTCATACACTAAACTGGGACACTGCATGCTGCAGCTACACCTGGGTTGTGAAGTGCAATGTTACAGAGGGTCACGAAACAATTCAAACCACCTTGGGTTCTTTTTAATCAGCACCCAAATCTCAGGCACCCGGATGTTTTTGGCATTCTGCCTCCATTAGAACAACAGCTACAACAACAGTAGAACAACAAGACAAGTTCCGAAACCCCGACTGCGTGCCTTTGTTGCAGCAAATGGCCTCTGGTGCAAATGACATTAATTGTCACCATGTGTCAGAAGTACGGGGCCGTTTACTCGGTTTGAGACTGTGTACAGACAAACCAACCGCACAGCTGGGTCAAGCAGCTGCACCACGTGATAAAATAAGAAATTTGCCCTTACCTCCTGGTCCATGATGCTATTGAGCATTTCCAGCTTTTCTTGGAGCTCAGGTGTGTCATCCTGGAGATCTGCACAGGTCAACGTGCGTCAATATGGTGTGTATTCCCTTGGAATGCACCAATTAAGTAATGATGTCACCACTACCAAGGAACAGCCATCTTAACCCTTTCAGCCCTGGTGCCCTTTATTTAGGACATTAACCAAAATTTCCCCCACACATAGAGAACAAGATCAAAACAGCTAGTTTTCGGTGAAATAGTTCTTCAAAGATGCATCTTGCGATAGAGATCGTCATTCTTTGTTTTTCCTAAAGCTGAATACCTAGTTTTATGACATGGCTGTAAATCTTTTTATAAAAACACTTGCACTAGCAGGTTTATTTTTTGTATGTGGGCTCAGCGCTTTCTGAAATTTAGGAAAACAAGCAAAAGAAATTTTCTGCTGGATTTTCAAAGTTTAATTACCGTATGAACCCAATAAGATGTTATCCTTGAAAACCTCTCATTACTTGTAACACAAGCTCGATGTTTCGTATGTAAGCTCATAGGGTCCAAAAGTTAAGGAACATGCACAGAAACCAGTTTTCTGTTGAAAACTGTGAAAACAAACAATTCAGCAATCAGTAACCCATGGTGCACGTCTTTTTTGCTTAAATCAATCAAGAGGAAGCCACGAAAGCTTTCCCATCTGGGCATGCACTCACAACACTTCGAGCACGCAGTACTGCAAGAAAGGCTGCCTTGGGGCCTGACCACGTGGCATTTAGTCACATGTGGTATCTCGCCAAAAGCTAGACAGTGATAGTTAGTTCAGTTCCAGAGGACATGCATTGTTTAAATATTATTCTACAACACCGTAACAAAGTCACGTCAACTACACACTGCCGTGAAAATTCGGCCCTGTGAGGACCAGCCTGAAACACAGTTTGCACATGGGCAGACTGGCTCAGTCATCCAGTCTGTTGTGGGCAGCACGAAGCTAGCAATGTCGTTTCAATGTGTGTAACCCTTTTTGTGAGCTTATTTCAAACTGCCCTTCTTTACTGTGCTAGGTAGTGTACCAGTGGCATCAGAGCACAAGGACCCTCCTTACTTGACAGCCTTTTGCTCTCAGAGGCTGGCTTTGCATACTCACTGTTGCCACACTTTTTAGCATCCAATTGCAACACATAGCCATCTCCTTTACAGCTGCCCCATTTTTCTGACATGCACAATCAATTTTGGCAGCGAAAAAATTAATTGTGATACACACATTAAGCATGCGGGGACCACACGCATGGTACGGTTCCCGCACAATTGCCTAACAGCTGAACTTCTTTTTTTTAACATAACCCAGGGTTTCCTGCTCTCAGCTGTCTCATTCACGTAAGAAAGGCGTTAAGAGCAGCGCGCTATTCTATGAGTGTTGGTGACCTGACTGCTGATGCCACAAGTAAAGGGCTAGCTTGCCCGCACTAGTGTTAACTACGCATCAAATCACCATTAATTGTACGAAAAGTTTACAGTTACAGCTCTCTCATGGACATTTTGGAGATTTTTTTTTTTTTTAGTCAACTGACAATATGGGCTCCTTTAATGTCTGCAGGATTTTGCTCTCACTGTGGCGTGCATCACTAAAGTTGTGGGCACCGCTAATCACTGTGTGGTGCACCCGTAATACTTCGTCCCCCCAGGCATGTGACTTCTATTTTTTCATGCAGACAAACATGAGGCCAGATTATTTTTCAGACACCTCAAAATCAAACCCCTTTCAGCAATAAATTCATTTGACACTAATGAAAAAAGCAGACTCAGGCTTTTAAAGTTGCATTAGTGAGTGGAGTATTTTTCACGTCGTCCTGTTCCAGCAACAAATATCAGTTTTAAATCTTTACGCTTGCGCTAGCAAGGGATTCAGTTGAGGTGCAGTGGCAGAAGAGAACTTAAGCCTCACCGTAGGGAAGTTCGAAGTGAGCTTCGATGAGGATGCTATGCCCGGTGGGGTTCTTGGTGCCACGCACTTCTCCGTCGGCCAGAATGAGCTCCGAGTCGAGAGAAAGCCATTTCCCCTCCCCTACCTGCAGCATTAGGCACACGGAAAATTGGTTGAATGCAACACCCGCAAAGGCACCAGAATTGCAACATAGCATTTGCAAGTGTCCATTCAGAGAAAACGCGAGAGGCTCGCGTGAAAAATCCACCATAACTTGCACACCGGTCGTAATCTCTACCTATCAAGGCTCTTCAGTAAAATACAGGCCCGGGGCAGGAACTATAATACAAATTACCCTTTTGGAGGGTAGCCGCAGAAATTACAAGCCGCACAAAATTAAAAATTTCAAAAGCAAAAAAGGTTTTTATATTAACAAATCTTTAGCTGGCAAGTTTTGATTCCCCAAAACTTGCAATTGCATGTGTAAATGTGAGCGAACTTTTTAGTCAAAGCAATTTGTATCCCTAGCTGCTGGCAATACTAGATATACAGCTGTTTATGATTAGTGTTTTTATTCCTTCAATGTAAATACAAAGTGAATAATAACTCACTTTGAACAATTCCGAGGCATATAATTTAAACGGTTGCAAAAAGTGTCAGCAGCAGCAGCCACAAATACTGCAATAAGAACTCAACTGGCCATTACGAGTAGTAGTTCCCAGTAGACCTTTCTCGGCTTAGCTACAAATTGGGTTTCATTGCATAACACATTGACTGTTGCCATCAAGAGCCCCTGCCCCTCAATGAGATGACCACAGGCAGATGCACCAATTACATTTACAGTAGATAAACCATCAGTTGGGAGTTCCTTCAGCTTTTTCAGTGAGCCAACCACAATGCAGTTCACAGTTATATTAAGTTCATGTGAATGCCAAACAATGGCTCCACGTCTCATGGACCAAACAGAAACTACAGTGTTCACGCTTTTTCTATCAGTTCTGCGCTGCTCTTCTTTTCTTTCCATTTTTTTTTATTAGTGTGGTCCACCCCATGTGCCCTAAAGATAAAAAAGTAATGAACCTTCATGTCAGCTCACAGTATTCACACGCACATGCAAGTGTGTTAGAACACGCTTGCACAAAAAACACTCACCTCACATTGTACATAAAAAATTTGTTTTTTGTTTTGCTGTTTGCTTTCTGCACAAAAAACAAAACTTTTTTCAAAGGGTGCTAAAAAAGCCTTTTTCAAAAAAAAAAAAACTATTTTGCATTTCGCTCACTGAAACAAACCTTTTTTAGCCAGCAAAGTACACCTAAAAATGCGAGTCATTGCCCCCATATCTGGGACACTGCGCCTGTTCCCACCTTCAACGCTTCTTTCTTTGGCGCAGTGGAGTCTGACATTTCACACAGTAAAAGCAAGCTGGCAAAGAAGATTAGGTAAAGCCATGCCAGAATAACTCCAGCCCTTAAAAAAAGAAAAAGCTATGCCTCAAATACTAGAATTGTTCTGCTTCTGGCTGATCTTATTTCTGGAGGTTTTATACCACACCCAATCATATCCAAGTACTATTCACAGCGTGTGAGCTTGACTTCATTTAAATTATGTTAAGCAACCAAGCCCTAGTGTTTGAAAAAGACACAAAGCGGATATGCAGGTAGTATTACAAAAAAGAAAGTGAGTTCCTCGCTTAAAATGCACCCAATGTGTGCGTTATTTTTCACCGGAGAAAAAGACAAGCTTAACTTTCACTACTTGTAATTTCCCAATAGAATCAATTGAGTATTCAAACAATACAATATTCACACATGCTTACGTTGAGCGCCCCAATACCAGAAATGTTCAGCAGATCCACAGGCACATAAGTACACTGCGCAACCTTTATATGCATGAGCCTACTCTGCTACATTTGCTTGGCAACTCCTTCTCCACCCAGGTACTCTCGCACTGTTGAGAAAAGGTAGGTACAACCTACATCAGGAAACGGCCTACTACAGTAAGTTGGTACCCCATGCACTTGCAGTTGTCTCACTTAAAACTTTGATTTACTTATTAATGTACAATGTATTATTGAAACACAACAGTCATGTCTTGTTATTGCTGCTTTAGTCACACACCATATTTATGTACTCATGCCTGGGGCTATTTTATTATCACACAAAATATTATCTGAGTGACCTGCCTAGATCGCAGACCGTGTTGAAATTCCAGTCCTCCTCATGGCGTAGTTTAGTGGTTTTCAATCAAAAATGTACGAGAGGCCTCCTTGTAGATTGAGGAGATAAGCATGTTTGTTTTATGTGCAAGTTCATGCCCAGCTTATTTTTGTCTGAAAAAACCAGCACAAGTGTCCATGCTGTGCCAGGAGACCAAAATGAAGTCAAAGACAACCCTTTTCAAGGCTGGCAGGTCTGACAAAGATCACATGAACCGGGAAAAAAATTCAGATTTTGCTTCTGCCTTGCGTAGAGTGGTATTAGATACACACAATTGTTTTTGTGTGTAGGCACACATCAGCATTATACTACTCGAAACTTGAAAGGTGCATTCCTATTTAGGAAAAAAGGATACATGAAAAAGGGCTTCACGTAACACTAAGCCCTCACAGACTCAAAAACACCATCGCAGACTGTAAAATGCCTTCACACATGAAGGTATGTTCATTAGTAAAAAGCACTAGACTTGTGCTTTACTATTAGTATTTCGTCACTTTTGTTAATGGAACAAAGACTCATTCATAAACAAGGTCCAGCAGCAACCACTATAGTGCCAACATTACTGGCACCTTTCAAGCCCATAGAAGCAGGTGGCTACATTGATCTGCCATGCACATGCAGCCACAGTATTCTTCTCCACTACACCAACACGCAATTTGCTTTGAAGTTTTCACACACCAGTGTCCATGGAGGAAGGAGAGAGAGTGTTGATGGGCGCAGGCGGACAAAACCGTACAAAAACTCAAGTGCAACTGTTTGACCAATGTAGCAGCTAGCTTGCCAAATGCAGGTAGCAGTATTTCTCCAGGAATGTGGAAGCGCGACTCGAGCTTCTCACCTCAGTTGCATATTGGATGCCCATGAGAGGAAGCCACTGGCATCCAATCAGCTTGTCCCAAAGCATCCCCTTGTTCCACACCTCAATCACCAAGCCAGTGTCCATCCTGTTGGTCTCACTGCAAACAAGCGTGGCCCGCTACTCATCACCCAACATCGTGTCAAAAAAAAAAAACGAGCCAGCCGCGACAGTGCAGAGCAATTAAAAAAGACATTTAGGTGATTTTGTCATACTCGTAGATCAGCGCAATCAACTTTCTCGTTTCATTATGTAATGCAAGTCTAGTTGAAGCTGATCACTTGGCAAGAGGTCTTGCCTAGCTGGCCGGTTATACAATGCCTTGCAGATACTTCTTCAACAATGTGCTGTGCCTATTTTTTTTTTTGTATATAAACATTTTCACTTCTAAAGGAGACAGTTAACAACAAGGATTTAGGAAGAGGATCTAAAAATTGTGCACCCCTCCGTCAAACGACGACAATGGTTGAACGAGAAGCTTTCTCGTGACGGATTCTTTGGTTGTCCAGGTTTTCCAAACCACTTTGACCATGTCGAAATCGAGCAATGGGATAGACGCCACTTCATAACACGACGGACCCAGGTTTGATTCCAGCCACCGAAAGAGTTTTTTTTCTTTCACTTTGGCGTTTCCGCATTACAGACGCTAGCAAGGCTACTAAAGCTCCTCCCAGCAGAGAAGGTCACACCCCACAGGTTGATAATGTACACCTTCTTCATGCAAGCTTCAAGATGTTCTAGTAAACTCTGTGGCAACTGCCTTGAAGACTAAAACTCTTTTTTAATATAGATCATGCACCGAGACGTAATTGCATAAACTATGTGCCGAGATGACAGAAATAGTCCAAAGGAATTATAAATTTACACACCCAGTTTCTATTCGCACACTGAAATACATTTTAGAAAGCACTCTTAATTTTGTGTGTGTGTGCGTGTGAAAGCAACCTTTTCTTTATTTGCACACAATGGGGTGCTTCATTTTACTGTTCCTTTGCTTTTCTTTGCCACAGAGATAATTCATCTTTAGGGGCAACAATCACGACGCTTGAGCACACAATCCATGGGCCCTATGATCACTGAAACATTTCATTTTTAATTTATGGGTTGTTTTAGAAGTTATGCATTCTTTTGATGTTTTTAATAATTGCATCTAAAAAGTAAAATGGAGTGAATGACATTAAAAAAGTTAATACAGCTGTAACTTCATAAAAAAATGACAAAACCAGAAGAACTATACATAAAAAGACACAGCAAAAAACTGCAGAACGTTCTGTAACATTTACACGAATGTGAATTCTATTTGTGTGAACAAACGGTGGACATGCGAGTTCATAAAACATGGGGAGCAAAATTAGACTCGACACAACAGGGTGACGCTCACAAGATGAAATCTTGCTCCCAGCTTGGGTTGCTGCCTTTCACTGCTACGGTGGTAGACTTGACATTCTGCAGCTTGAGGTTCACATAGCTGTTGAACTGCCCTGCACATCGACAACAGCGGCAAGGCACGTTAGATCAATCATGCACACGGCAGTACCTTTTCTCCCAATTCAATCCCACCCTGCATACGCAGCAGCTTTTTGGCGAAAATCTTGCAGCTTATAACCTTTAAATAAATTCGAGGTTTCAAGGAATGCAGCGTGTTTCCCGTCAATTATGGTGCCAACAGTACACATCACACGCAATCGAGCTTATTAGTCGGGGCTGAATTGACTAAAGTGTTTAGTGGTTGCTTTTACAGCCTTTTCCAAGTCGTGGCGAGCATGAAAATCGGATTGGGCGTGAGCCAACTACCCATTTGCCAGTAAAGCATACTTCCTTTTTGCTTTACTAAATTTATTCACAAAAGAGGTATATTAAACATAACCATGCTGTTCCTTATTTCCTAGAAAATTTATCACGCGACATTTTTTTTCAGATAGCCAGTAGGATATTGCAGTGACATTACCACAAACGCAATGACGAGTGAATTTTGATAAAGCATAATTAGCTGGAAAGAAAGTATCTGTTTTTCACGACTTGAGTTTTTACAAAACAAAAGTAAATAAAAAACTGGCTTCACTCTTCCAGCCATCTCGAAGCACTTCTGAATACAATAGCCTTCATTATAATTATTCGAAAAAGTAGTGTGACACGAAGCAAGATGAGCTTGGCAAAGAGCACGAAGTCCCTCCCTGTCTCCAAGAGTGGAGGGGAGGACAGCAAAGAACTTCGAGGAAAAAAAGTCTCGATTTCAATTTTTGTCCTTACAACCTGCTAAGGCTACTTTCCTAGTAACTATAAGGCTGTGTATTTCACAAATTGCTGTGACTACTTTAATCCCAGAGTCAACAAAAATCTGTACCATGGGGCACAAAAAGGAGGGTTTCAATTTTGAGGCTCTACAACCTCTTTTTTTCCTCCTCCGTCCTCTCCTCCTTCTTCGAGCTGAATTTAAAAGGACGACAAATGGTGCTGGTTGGTGCTGCCGCATTTGGAATTGCACGGGGTATAACTAAGACGAATGTGGACGATAACGGGATGAAACGATGCAGAAACTTGCAACTGTTTAATAATGCAAAAAGGCAGGGGGACAGGGGTATATATACAGAAACACTGATTTTGCACTTGTGCAACAAATAAAAAACAAGAACAAGAACACAAAATACCTTCATTGATGGGAAACATGTGATTATAGCTGCAAGGCATGTGTGCATGATGCTTCTTGTCTCATGCAAGCTCCCTTTGAATGAAATTGCACTCGTCCTTTCTGCTGTCAGTCTTGTTGTCCAATGATGAGCCCAACTTCATTCAAAGAGAGCTAACATCAGAAAGGAAGCCACATATTAGGCATGCAGCCATCCTCACATGCCTTCAGCAATTACATAGTCACATGTTGCAGTTGCCATTAATGTAGGTCTTTTATGTTGTTATTTTTTGTTTTTGTTTTTGTTTTTGCCACGCAAGCGCAAATAACATACATATTACCCCTATCCGGGATCCCCCTGCCTTTTCGCGTCATAAGACTACAGCAAGTTTGTGCATCGTCTCGTCCACTTTCATCTCAGCTATACCCTGTGCAATTCCAGATGATTCGGGCAGCGTGACAGGGATAGACACAATAAAGAGTCCGATAACTATTCTCTCTTTTTCAAAGGGGCCATGCAGACAAAAGCCCAAGTTTGGTTCATTTGAAAGATTGCCTCGTTAGAACCATACTGACACCACTTCTAAAGTACACTTCGCTCAAATAAGCTGTATAATTAGGAAAAAAAAGGAAACGGCCATGCGACCCACTAGCTCATTTCCTGCAACAGAACCTATGATGTCATATGCCCAGTAGTTCCATTGGCCTAGGCCGGCGAAAGCAAACGCAAATTAGGCAGGGCTTATAAGCTTGCCGAACGAGCCATTTGCAATTAAATGTAATGCATATTCATTTTACAGCAGCAAGAATGGTGGGGTAAGCAATGAAAGTAAAAAAATACACGTATACATAGAAGTACCGATGTGCAATGCTGTTGGTGCTGGGTGCATTATGCTTGTTTTAGCTGCACAGAATTCCTTCCTTTGGAGTTGTCTTACACGACACTGGCCGACTGGCATAAGCAACGTTGTCTTACATGACCCTGTTTGTTGAGCATACCCAATGTTGCACGAAACGATTACTTTGTACGGTAACAACAAGAGCCTAATGGTGCACTGGAAATTCTTTTGAATACCCACCCATGTGACTTCGTGGCAGATGTCACAAAAACACACGATTTGGTGGGAGAATCAAAATTTTATCCTAAATTGCCTAACTTGATTAATTTCTCCGCGAGTACGGCATCATTTGATGAGATCTTTCGAATAAAACAAATGTATTTTGTCTACATGGCCCCTTTGAACAGACTACACTTAAACTGTCGGTACAAGTCTGCAGCAAATCAAAAGTGTGGTAAGGACCGATTCCCTGTCCTTACAACATGGAAGCCCTTGTAACTCCACTATCTTTTTCTTACACATCTCCTCAGACCCTTACATATCCACATCATGCTATAGACAATTTTCAGATGGGGGCAGACTTAGCACCGTATTTATACAAATAAAAGGCAAGTTTTTTTTCCAAATCCGTAGTCCCAAGGCCATACCTCGCCTTGTATTCGAAGCTCAGTATATGTATATATATAGTATATATATATGGTGATTTTTTTTACTCTTTAAACTGCACCCTTGCCTTATAATCCTGACCGCCTTATAATTGAATAAATACTGCATCTCGATTACGGCCACATTACAGACAGATCAACAATGGTACGAAACATACCACCACACAGCCATATCTGCCATGGTGTGTAAACAGCTGCTTGGCAGCCCTTCTCTACAGCTGCAGTGTGCAGAAATGTCTCCACAGCTGCTGCTCAACAGCTGCGCCGACATTTGGCTCTATCATTGTTACTGCATTCAATACGTGCACACTATGCGTTCTCCCAAAATGATGGCCTTATCAAGAGCATACTGCAAATACTGAGGCAATAACCCATGCATTTGCTATCTTTTATAAATCATAATTATAGGATAAGGCAGTCAACCATCCGTGGCATTAGTGCAAGGCAACTGATAAATATCAGCAGAGTCTCTGGGGCATTTGCTCTTGTCAAAAATTCGTACAAACTATGGAAGAAAACACACTAGAATTCATGGAAGCAACTTGCTGGAATAATTTGCATGCTAAAGCTCAAAACCTTGCTTCGTTTGTATTGTTTAAAAAACGTGTCAAGAAACATCTTATGTTTGAAAATTACATGTGATAGCATGCTCTTTGTTCTTCCTTCGTTCCTTGTTTCCTTTTTATTTTATTTTTTGCTGCAATTGCCACTGCCAACTTGTTATAAAATTGTAGTATTATTTGTTTTTCACCCTTTAATAACATTGTTGGGTCCCTGTGTACATTGTATATGTATGTTTTTTTTGTTTAAATAAATAAACTTCAAACTTCAAATAAGACCTCTCAACAAGCAGGCCTCCAAGTGAATGGAGCTCCTTGTGAATGGATGAGATATTGCAGTTGTCTGTGATGTAGAATGAGATTTTTTGACAGCTAGGACTCCTAAATGCTTAGTTGTAGGTGGGGAACTCAAAAACTTTAAATGAAGCGCACAGCTAGAGCAAATCGACAATCTTTTATGTGCTGTTCTCTTTGCAGCTCGCATAATGCACATGTTATGCGCAACCCATGCACACTTTCTTTTTCACTGTAATCAAATTAGGGCTTTTGTCTTTGTTTTTGTCCTGTGTGACAATCATCTGTCAAGCCTTGATTTCATAAAAAGCTTACGAGCTCGTCTACAGCAATTTTGACTCACTACGATGGGCAACTGGTACACCTGCACTTATTTTAGCAGGGAATAAATTTTCTTTTTCGTTCACCTGTACTGTTTGCTATGAAAATTGAATTTTCGTTCGGAAGGACATGTTCAGGTAGGTACACAAACTGACAAGAGGTTGCCTTTCCCCAAACAAAAATGAAAAGATTTGTGGGAAAAAAAAAACACAGGAAGTCAAGCACTTAAATAAAGTTCTATGAGTGATGAGACATGATCGTTAATGTCGCAAAGTGGAAATTTAAGTGCTTGAATCGATTAAGTTCTGTAAGTGAAATCTAATCAATGCTGTATGCCGTAATTGCTCTCCTAAAGTAATTCTGCCTCACATTTCAGTGCAGTACATAGCACATTTGAATATATTATGAATTCAAATGCAGAGCATTGTACAATCACGCACACTTAGGTATTGCTTAAATGTCAGTGTACTTAAACCTTGAATGTGTACGCATGCATTTTCATGGAAGCACATGGCTACTAACATGAGCAATAATAGCGTAATTAACAAGGATACTTTGAAGTCGCAGTATTTGTTGCATTTTCGAAGGCCATCACAATTACCAGGACCGGGTGCATAGCCACACACATAACTGAAATATTGTTGAGATATTGAACAGTTCAAGTCTGATTTAAAAGTAAAATGAGCACAACATCACAACCGAACTCGCCACTTAAATTTGAGGCCCGATTCAGCTCACTTTTGTGCTGGGCCTTCCACAGTGCATCAGTTGTGCAGTATAGTTTTTTAAGACGATACTCCTTCTCGGACTCAATAGATGCTGAAATTTCTGTCTGTCTGTCCATCTGCCAGTCAGCCGAATCAGCCGAAAAAAAAATATCTCGGCAGTAGATTGTGGGAGAAACAATTCCTGGATGCTTACCTGTCGTCCCTGTGAACCTCGCTCCCCTTACTGAAAAATGAGTGAAAAACAAAAGAGAAAACACTTAGACAGCAGAAAATGCAGCTTGCCCTTATTCTATAGCACACAAACTACATGGCACCAAAGATTCACAGCAGGTCATGGAAACATGCAAATGTTCAGCCTGGCCACTCGTTGCCTTTATTTCTATCGAAACCAATCCCCATGGCAAGTCCCATTTCAACGTACCGACTATGAACACCAAGGAATTAAGTAAGAGCAAGCACCCTGCCTATTATACTCGACAAGTTTGACAGGAAACAAATCGACATTGTATGGTTAAATTATAAGGTATTTTAAATGTATTAAAAGCACGATAAAATGTGCTTGTACTTCTGGGAACACTTTTTTTTCCCCAGATAATAAAGCTCGCGATACTTGTATGGTGAAAGTACATGAACGAAACCCTTTTCTTGCACTGGCTTTGTCTGTCACAGTTCATGTATATGTATATTTTTGTGCTGTGCCCTGTATATGTACTGTTGTCGTGCCGCCAACCTGATTTTATTGTATTTTCATTTTATATTGCTCTGACATTTGAACAAAGTGTATTCTATACATATACTCTGCTAGTGCTAGAGCCATTCACTGCTTGACGGGAACAGGGAATCTGTGAAGCCATTTATTGCAGCTTTTATCCTTTCCCCCTTTTTCACTTCTATCAACCTTTGAGTAAATATAAACTCTGTTCTGTTCTGTTCACAACACGGACCACCAACTCTACAACATTATATCTAAAATAGCAGCATGTTAGACAAGATCTTGCAGCAAAACATACAAGAGAGGCCCTAAATACTAATGAGAGAGGTGATGGAAACATGCACTTCCCAGTAAAGCTGACATTATTATTAGGACATCTGCAATAAAAACGTCAAGTATTTCGAACAATCACTGTGGAGAGAAATAACATTTAAAAGAAAGTTGTAGCCGTAACTACATTTTTACATACTGGATTTTTGTGAGCTTCAAAAATATATTTTGAGTTCCAGATAATTTCTTTGGATGTACAGGTGCCATCATAAGTAATTCGAACAAGGATTTGTGATTATAACAAAGTATTTGTCTTACTGGCTTTTATGACAGAATTACCAGTTCACGGGGAGCTTTTTCTATTATAGAGGACTTCTTTAAACGCACACCATTGCAGCCAGGCAATTTCCAGAAGAAGAAATCCCTGTAAATCTACGAGACCCTGGTCCAATTTCTTTTGACAGCACCTGTACATAAAGGCTTAGTATATGTCCACTCTTCTCTTGTTTCTGCTAAATAAGCACGTCATTTCTATCATACTCTAACTGTGCTGCCTCTTTTAAGCATCACATAATCACTGTAGCATAGCCAGTCTATTTATGTGCCACTGTGATGGCTTTCGTGCTAGCACCCCACGAAAGTTTGGTGTTTTGGCAACAGCTTGATGTGGCCCAGTTGGTTCAACATGATCACAGGGTCTAAAGGCGCAAGAAAAACGAGCAAGACACTAGTGGTCCCACATTGTTTGTGGTAACTAAATACAATGAACAGCACACTTATTTGTCAAGCTCGCAGAGAACAATGTTCTAAAAGCCATGAAGAAACCAGCTTTCAAAGAGCATGAAGAGGATAGCTACCAAATTGGTTTACCCAGAATCATCATCATCATTAACGACCCGCCGCGGTGGCTCCGTGGCTAAGGCGTTGCGCTGCTGAGCACGAGGTCGCGGGTTCGATTCCCAGCCGCGGCGGCTGCTTTTCTGATGGAGGCGAAAAGCAAAAACGCCCGTGTGTACGAGATTTCGGCGCACACTAAAGATCCCCAGGTGGTCAAAATTAATCCGGAGCCCTCCACTACGGCGCGGCTCATCGCCTGCGTTGCGTCAGCGCGTTAAACCCTACTATCAATCAAATCAATCAATCAACATCATTATCAACTTATCTAAGTCTATTGCAGGACGAAGGCAGCTCCCAAGGACCTCCAACCGCTTGTGTCCTTTGCTGCCCGAGTCCATTCTTCACCTCCCAATTTTCTTATTTCATCCCTCCATGGAGTTATCTGTCAACTCCCACTTCTGGTCCCATCTCTCGGTGCCACTCAGCTGCCCTGGTGGTCTACCTGTCAGCATTTCGTCTCACTACATGGCTCGCCCAAGTCCGTTTCTTTTTCTTAATTTGAATAATGATATCTTCCACTCTAGTTTGTTCACTGATCCAAGATGCTCGCTATCTGTCCCTAAACATTACCCCTATTGTCCTTTGTTCCATGGCTCATTAGGCTGACCCAAGCTGTCTTTCCAAATGGTTAGTAAGGCACCAAGTTACTGCCCCATAGGTCATCACCAACAATATTCTTTGGTTGTATACCAATCTTTTCAGTGATGGAGGTAGTCTACTATTTATTAATTGAGTGCGTTTGCCGAACAAACCCCAGCCCATTCCCATTCTGCGCCGTATTTCCTTTTTATGGTTGGGATCAGCATTGACAACCTGTCCAAGATGGGTGTTCTGAACACTTGTTCTGGCATTTTGTTACCTAGGGTGGAGAGGGTGCTCCTTGCAAGCTTTTTGAGAGCAGGTCTTAAAACAACTTCTGCTTGTGTTCTCCCGACTGGCTGAAAAACACTATCTCATCCTATGACACCAAGAATGATAGATATGCCAGGGCCTCTGGACCATGGCAAATGAGCTTTATGAGTGTTCACTATTGCACTATAATGCTAACCCTAGTCACTTAAACAAAATATTAAAGGACTGACTTAGCATGTCCTTGTCATTTGTTTTCTGTTATAACTGCAGAGACCGAATTCCAGCAACAAGCAACAAAAATCAAAGATTCAGTACTTAAACAAAAATGAGTGACACACAGGATAGCTGGACAAATCTGCCTTATTTCACATCCATAGCAGCTGATCCTAGCGCAACAGAGGCCAAATGTTTCTTAGCATAAAAGAGTAGCTAACTCAAAGGGTAACAGAATATACAAAGTATTGTTAGTAAAGGCGGTTTGGCACACTATGTGCTGGCTCCAAAATGCAAATAGCCATTTATGTTTGAAAAAAATTTTCCACGTTGATAAAAGTGTCACTGTTTTTGGTTTTGGTCTGCCTCATCATCTTAAGGGGCCAGATGGATCTTTGGGGCCGAAAAACAGTAAAAAAATCCTTTTCAAAACAATGGCATTTGGAATTCACAGCAATTTTTCTATCAGTCTGCAAATTTATTCATCAAAAGGCACTATATTTTATTGTAAATAGCATTTTCAAGTGCACTCTACAGCTCAGTCTGCACAGAATTCGGTGGTGAAACGGCACTTTTCTTGCAACGTGAAGCAAGCATTTCACCGTCGGATATCTTGGCACCCAGAGCAGGTACAACCGTAATTTTTTTTTGCTTCTGATACCTAAATGTGTAGAGGACACAACGTTGGAAACAAGTGTTTCAAATGGAGGCCTTGGAAAATTATTATTTTGTTCAATTGACACCACCAGTGAGCCATTTCTGTCAGAGCACGGGAGGAGTGAAGCTCTGCAGTGCGTGTGATATGACCAAAAATAGCTGAACCAAAAAAGTTCTTCAATGTTGTATTCTTTAGTCATTTGTCTGCCATTCTGTATGGAGTGGTTATTTTGTAATTGTGACCCAAAATAATGGCAATTAACCATTAATTATCTAGCCATAGGTAATTATCTAAAAAACCTAAAACGCAAAAATCTAATTACATATTTGAATTCAGCCCAAAAAACTTCATAATGCTGTGCAGCTTCATTAAAATTGGTTACTAAATAAAAAAAAATAGCTCTAAGACCAGTTTGCCTCCTTAAGACGTAAAAATATAGGGCATGCAGTAGCGTACGCTGGATATCAACCTCCCATGCAGCCAATCTGTGCCCATGACCCCAAGAACCGCAAAAGGAAACGGCCACTGATTGCCGCGACCCAATTACGCCACGACTTGGCTTCCGGCAAAATGAAGCATATGTCGCACTAAATAAGTTCTGCCCCAAGCATGTGCCACAGGCAGGAAATCCTGTCCTTTATGAAGGAGCCCCAATAGCAGATGATAGCTACAACAAGCCACTTCTAGAAATCACGAGCAGACAGCCTGCATCTGCTGCTATCTGAAAGAACCTCTACGCAGGAGAAAGGTCAAGAAAATTAAATTTTTTGTAGCAGCACATTGTAAAACACATTACATATTACATCCTTCTCAAAAGTGATTACTTTGTCTCTGGTACACAACATCACGCTTAGGTATTCTGATGTGGTTGTGGATTTGTTGTCATGTCCAGACCAGCCTGCAATCAACAGGAAACAAACTAAGCTATGCGATGATTGCTAGACTGCTGCTAAGGACACTTCATGGTTTATGGAGACAAATTGCACGCGGCAAATGTCTCTTTGTGTGCCCATTAAATTTTGTAGGACTGTGACAAACAAGTGCAGTCTAACCTCATTATAACGAACACAGATATAGCAAACAATCGGCTGTAGTGAACTAACTATGAACTTCTGTTGGTTACGCTTCATTTCAGTGACAGTTATTCTTTTTATAACGAAACTAAAACCGCGACAGCTGCATGCGATATCGGCTATAATGGAAAACTTTTCGTTCAAAACTCTTGGTTTGCGTGGGGCTCAAACTCGAAAGCCAGCATAAAAAAGCAAAATTAAAAAATTAGAGGATAACGCTTTCTTAATAGTTTGTAAAACTATCAAAGTAAAAAAAAGCCCTATCGTGCGTGGACACTGTGAAAAACTTCACCCTGCTCAGTGCTATAAAAACCCACCAGGAAAATAACTTATCTTCTTCAAATAAACAAGAATGCAGGCTTGTTTTGTCAAACGAACTTTGTTCTGCTGTAAATTGTTCTTTGTTGTTCTTTGTAATTTGCTCTTTGTTCTTTGTTCTGCTGAACCTCATTATCTGGTCCATTTAGCTTGAAATGACAAAAGAATACAGGTAAGGATTACCTGTATGCTTCGAAGCCTGGAATAATGCGTTTTTGCAACAATGATTGTTGCGCGAATCAGGTTGGTGATTCGTTAGAGCCAATTTTTACTTATACAGCTACAATGAATATCGGTTATAAGGAACTAATTTACTGACCCAAAACTACTTCGTTAAAACGAGGTTCGGCTGCAGCATGTATCTTTTTTTTTTTTTCACCGCATCATTAACAAACAATATCAATGCAGTTTCGTAGCAAACGATTCCCACATCAGTTCACAATTGCAAGTACCCTGAAGACACAAATCAGCTAAAGAAACAAATCAGCCATGTCTGAGCTTCTTTGCCGATTGAAATGCTCCCACAACAGTTCTGAGACAAATTTCACAAATGAAGCATCCTCAAGCACCACGAGGAATTCACAGCAGTGATCGCTCTCGAGCGAAGCTAGTATGGAGAATTGAAGCTAACATGATCAAACTGGTCGTCTCCTAAGCAGTTGTGAGCAACTACATGCAAGAGCTCAAATGGCAAGAAAAACTGAGTAAAAAAAGCTACTACTATACTGGGCGCTATGCTGCTGTACAGAAGAAAAACTGAGGACTGAAGTGTTGTAGGCATTTCTGTGCTGCTTTAATGGATGCTTGGTAAGTGCCAAAAGCCCCCGCTCGTAAAGCGGAGGGCTGTAAACCGAGCCGCAGCGCCCAGAAGTGATCAATAAAAGCCAACTGCCGTAGAAAATTCCCCGAACCATTTTCTGCACCCAACAATAGCTCCACTCAGTGGCAGTCCATAAACAACACTGCTGAAATTGCAGTTTGCAAGATCCTTTTCTTCTGCAAACTAACCCCATTTGCTGTGGCCAATGAGGCGGGGATCAACAGCAACGATAAAATTGGGCTTCCAGCATCCCCAACTAAGGCCGTACATGGACTAAGCACCCTTAACCAAGTAATCAATCCGACTTGCTTAATCTGCAATCTGCCTGTCATGACAGTGGTTAGAGTTGTTAAGCATTTATGAGATACTGTTGCTGCAGCATGCTTAAAAGCCCAAAAATCCTGACAATAATAAAGACGCACCATTTTAAAAGTTTTCTTTGTTTTATTTAATTCATTGCTTCTCTCCATACACTTAGATTTTATTAATTAATGTTGAGGGTTGAAGAAGCAACTGTATCTAAGACTTGAAATTGACTGTGATTATGTACGCTGCTACGAAGTGCAGCAGAGTGAGACATGCCAAGGAGTATTTCATTCAGACACATTTGGAGGAGGAAATATGTAGCAGACAAACTTCACAAGACACACAATGCCACTGCATTTAAACAAGTGCCGTGCAATTAAAATCAATAAACCGCTCTTTTATGAAAAGAGCTCCAGATCCCCCGAGCTATTTCTACAGATCGTCTGGAAACACGCTTGTTTGCTACAGCAATAAAAAAAATTGACCTGATGATAACACAAACGTAGAGCCCTGACAGTGCGGTTCAACGTGCCTTCTGCAATTGACGTAGCTACCGGCACAGCAAATGCTTCAAGTTTCTACAACGTGCTCTAAGCTCGCACAAGGAGAACAAAGATAGCTGCCATGGTGATCCATTTTTGTCTCTCGCACCCATAAGGGCCAAAAAGAAAAGCACAAGAGCATACACTCTGGAACTTTATTATAAATAAATGTTACAATTACCACAAACTGTCATCACTATCGTCTCTCCCAGGGCCACATGACCGACGACAGTTATAGTTGCAACTCCTCAATATCATTACAATTTTCGTTAACATTTATCATTACCACGACCCAGACAGTGGCATGGTCATATGAACAGCTGGCATTTTCCCTATAACAGCTAACAGTATACAACTGATATTCAACCTTGCTAACTGGTCTTCAGAGGCTTTAATTCGGGCCAAATGTTTAGTGGCAAATGGTTCGTCACTCCTGCAAAGCAATACGGGTGTTCTATTGCACTTTTCACTGACTGATCACTGAATGAAATTAATCGTTGACAATTGGCACTAGTCCATCGGCTAAATCATCGATTACATTGACACTAACCACGAGAAGAAGTAGCTTTCTAAATGGGAAGTTCTCAGAATGCTGTTGCTGTGAAACGAAGCAAGTGTACTGTGAAAGGCTGTGTCAAAGTACCACCTGTTAAAATGAACTGTCTCATGGAGTTTTGACACGGTCAAAACATCGGCAGTGACAGTCGTGGGTCATTGAATTGAGAAACCGCTGCAGTAAGAGTGACTGCAGCCACATATGGAGAAAAATAAGCGGCGTGCGCACACACACACATGCCTGCCTACCTGTTTGCTACAGCCAAAAAAACTTAGTTTCGCACAGAGTCCAAAGAACTCGTCACAGAATCAGGTATGGACCAAGCGTCACTTTATGCATGGTCAGTGCAATTTCATGATCGAAGGAAATGGCTTGTGTTGCCTGTATAAAAAAACTGTGCTATACAGTGATGCCTTATGGGAAATTTTTAGTAATTATACAACAAAAACGCTTCATACAGCATCCCATCACTCCCCATGCTGCATGTAGTCTGCGTAAAACATAGCCATGTGAACCTTGCCACACGTGAGCACACAAATTCGCTAACTATCAAATGGTGGTGCAGGTCATCCATAACAGGAAGGTGTGATGCAGTCAACTGCTTGGGTGTGTGTGTGTATATATATATATATATATATATATATATATATATATATATATATATATATGTGTGTGTGTGTGTGTGTGTGTGTGTGTGTGTGTGTGTGTGTGTGTGTGTGTGTGTGTGTGTGTGTGTGTGTGTGTGTGTGTGTGTGTGTGTGTGTGTGTGTGTGTGTGTGTGTGTGTGTGTGTGTAAACCTGCCTGTATCATTTTTCAATTCATATTTTCGTGTATGTGTTCCATTTTATTCCAAGCTGTCCGTTTAAATGGTGTTTTGCATGTCGTTTAATTCAGGCAACGCTTTATGCGTGAATAAAATTAGGAATAAAATTAGTAAAATTAAGGTCTCCACGCTCATAAAGCATATATTTGCAACACACGCGTGCCAAAATTTCACTGATCGGTTAGAATTATATATTCATCAGAGAAACTGAACAAAGCATAGATTTGTCAGTGGCGCATTGAAGTAGCCCGCGCATCGAAGCAACGGGTACAGCGCTACAGTACGCTGCAGGTGAATGCGAGAGATCCGGAATTTTTTAAATAGAACTCGCGCGCGTCTCGGGCCCCAACGAAACGTCGCGGGTCGCGCATATAACAATGCGCTGGGTTCTGCGCATAAGTCCAAACGCACGAAACAATCGGTCGAGCGTAAAGTGCAAAGGAGAAAAACTGCGCGCCGTTTGCTAGCTCGCTGTACGTTGCATAACCAAAGCAGCATCAGCAGCGCATAGCCTTCCCAATCGCAGTCAGCCAGAGCAGTAGGTTGCAAGGTGCCTCCGTGCCCTAGACGACCCAGCGGGCCCCAAAAATAGTTTCGGCTCAATATCAGCGAAGCACCGGGTCGGCAGAAATTTCCTAGCACGTCGCTAGCTCGCTCCGCCGGCGCCCTAACGGAGGCCACCTTGTGGTTTGCTTTCCCTCAAAACAACACGCACCACCGTGCCGGCACGATCGATGGCGAGCCGACGAACTCTGCATGCGAGTCTGATTAAAACCGCACTACTGCTACGTCTACGACCCGAACAAATGCAGCGCCGAGGAACGTAATTGCCCAAGGAACGCTTACGGTGTACCAGCGACTACGTTCGCCAGTCGAAGTGAGAATGTCGGTCGACTTTCGTAAGCGATGCAAGCGCGCGCTTTTGCGCGAGAGGTGGCCAGGGAGCATGCTTGCACGCATCCCGGAAACGATTTGGCGCAAAGCACCCGCTCCTTTGCATTCAACGCTGGGATGACGGCAGTGCGAAGCGACGATTATATTCGAACGAGCAAATTACTGTCTCTGTGAAGCAGAGCACCGCGCTAACGTTAATGCACACGCGTTTGACGCAACAGAGCACGCGCGCACACACCTTGCACCTGTTTCCAGCGCCGCGTTCCCATGTTTATTTGGGCGCCGACGACCGAAGAGATAGGCCGGCGATCACGACGCTAATTCCCACTCGCTCCGTTACAAGTATTCCGCGCGTGAACTAAGGAAACACCTCGGAACAGTTTGTGCCGCGCGCAACGTATCTAAAGTTTCCCACTTCCCTGGCAATTAATATGCGTGGTGTTTACCGCATACGTAAATAATGAGAAAGCGAACTTTCATCGCCTAGCCTCAGGGTTGACACACTCCTCGCACGGGCCGCACGAGAAACGGGAGAGTGCGCGACGAAACGAAAATAAGCGGCCAAAATTTTATCGCCTTCCGCGTATCAGCGCCAGCGCGAGTTTCGATTGTCGGGTGTGGATAGCGAGTCGTCCCTCAACGTCACTTTCATCCCGCGCCTCGGTTTGCTCCCCACGTCTCCCCCAGCATCCCAAAGGGGAAAGACGAGGACGGGTTCCTCGGCCGCGGGGCCGCTCGCGCCGATGTTTGTCAACACGACGTCGCACCGGCAGTTCGGCGGCTCTGCCGCGGCTGAGAGGGGGAACAGCGCAGGCCGCGCGCGAGCGTTGTTAGGCCTAGGATGAAGCAGAAGCCAAATCGAAACTAACTCACCAGTAACGCAGAGAAGCGACATGTTGTGGTTTGGCTAACCATGGATGATGCCGTGGGGATTCGGAGGCTTCGGCGCGGGTTGGAGGAGGGTCAGAGAGGGGAACGGCGCGCACAGCGGTGTACTTCCGAGCTTGCTTCGTGGCACGGACTACATGGCAATCTATGCGTGGGCGAAAAGGAGCACTCAACTGTAGCCGCCACCATGCCGCCCATGCGCTGCGGTCGAGCCCAACGGAGCGGTGACGTCAATGGGCGGCCGCTCTCATTTTCACAGCTGCGGGGGTGGGAGCACAGAGCGCAGTGCGCGCGCGCGCTGCTGCGCGTGATGTTCGAGAAAGTGGCGGCACAGCTCAAGCAGGGTTAAAAATAAACAGACACGAAACCCTGTTTGCATGTTTCGGCAGCGAAGCTGCTAAGAACCAATGAAAATAATATTAAAAATGAATAAAAGATGTGCTTTCAATTTCAATTTGACAATGCTTTATTTACGAACGTATTGGCTGGGGCGCAGTGCAAAAAAACAAAAACAAATAAACGTTCGCTTCTAATTTGCGATTTAGTTAATTAGTAATTTATTTAATTTCGTTTTATTGATTTATTAAATTTGAATAATTATTTAGTTCATTTTATTTTATTTCGTTAATTATTTAGTGATTAGCTCGCTAAAACATGGAAAGACTACGGTTGTGTCCTATTAGGCAAACATGGAACTGTTCGTTCCATGGAGGCTTCGTGTTATTTGAATTAAACGGATTATTCATGATACCTGCTGAGCTAAAGCTTCCCACGCTTATGCAGTCGTTTAAGCAGTTCAACGTCACATTATTTGTTCAGGGATAGTTCCGATAAAGGCGGAGTTAGAGCCGCTTTCTGTAACCATACTGCTCCCAAATAATCCCGTGCACTGACACCGGATACGAATTCCAAATTTCTTACTGCTCCACGGTGAACTCATTATGACAAGTAAATGAAACTCTGCGTACTGATAGAGTCGCGTTTCAGCCAATCGCGCTGGAAGATTCCAAGATAACAACGTTAGATTGAGAGCTACACAGCATTCGCGGGAAAGTTGGCTTTCCCGCAAAACGTGTTCTGCCGGTGGGACACGACATGAACAAATCCCGTGGAGACAGCCACACGTAGCTTCGCTTTTCAAAAATTTACAGCGTCGACTGCATTCCGAGGGCATCTCGTGCCTCGTCAATCTCGTACGTCGGATCTCCGGCGCAATATCAGTCGCGTGTCGCATCCCGCTCACATTGCACAGGGTCATATCTGGCACAGCTGTTTCACGCGGGTCGTGTTCGAAATGCTCGCGTTGAAAAATAAAAATAAAAGGTTTATCAGGAACTAAATGAGTAAGGCCTGGCAATAAAGTACATGGCTTGCGGTAAATGCGCGCGCTTGCAGTTGAGCGTTACATATCTTTTGACAAGTTCCCATATACCAGTTATGGCGCCCCGTGGTGATGCTTTAATCTTTGTGACTATCAAAAATAAGGCGACCTACGCAAAACGAAATACGCCAAGGCTGCATTCGGTCACGCGAAAACACTTCATTGAATTAGTCACTTGTCAAGCAAATTTTCAATTTAGCGCACATACTCAAAAAAGTATAGAGGTCGATTGTTGCAACGGACATTGGATTGGTCGTGTGACAAACGTTCTACCTCCCTTTTTGTGGGAACCGCGTTTGTTCCATCCCTCTCTCCAATTTTTCTCTTTTTTTCCCCTCTTTGTTTAGAGACCGGTCCGGCCTTTTTGTGATTCTGTTCACAGTTCAGTCCATTTCAGTAGAGCTTTGGGGGGAGTTGGGGAAAGGATTAGCGGGAGAAACTTGGGTGGAGTCCTCTTTCCAGGGCCCCAGAGACGTGTACCCCGGCCCAGGCCCTGTCAATCAGCTGGCGCTGGTCTTCCAAGGCCTCGCTGTACAGAGTCGCCTCCCATGTTTCTAGTGAATGGGGTGTATTGTTCTCGGTTTACCATTTTGTCGGTTTGTGCTCTAATTTTTTTATGTTTTTAATGTGTAGATTAGAGGACAGGAATTAAATGGGATTAAATGGGCAGTTCCATACGGTGTGGAAAAGGGTGGCTTTTTCGTTTCATTGAAAACAGTTCTCACTAAATCTGCCTGGCAACATAAGCGCCAGCCTTGATTTGTGTGGGAATGCGTTTGTTTGTATTCTTATCGGTGTTTGTGCGTCGTGGGTGTTTAGTGTCATGTGAGCAGCGGGTAGCGTTCTCCTTTCAAGTCTTTTTTCTTTTAAGACGTTCTCCGTAGGATTCGTACGGTGGAAAGGCGTAGGAGTGGTTTTCGTCGCTGCGGTTGGTAAGACTTTTCGCAAGCGAGTCAGCGCTCTCGTTTCCTTCCAAGCCTTCGTGCGCAGTGCACAATGTATTGAGTACGCGGTTCAGCTCTCTCGGGATGGTGTGTTTGGAGCCAATGGGTATTACTTCTGCACTGAGGTTTTTGATGGCTCTTGTCCAGCCCGTGATGATATTTAAGCTTCTGTTGTTTGCTTCTCCCCATCTGATAGCCATCATGGTTTCGGATTCGTCAGTGTCCTGTCTTCTAAACGTGGCGTAGTCTACGGGGGAGCCTTTGAAGTCGACAACTGCTGCAATGGAAGAGCCGTGAGGCCCCTACTTGCGTCAGTGTAGACTGTGTTTACATGATTTTCGAACTTTCTTCTTCAAAAATTTGTTTTTGCTATTCTCTTTTCTTTGTTGAGGGTTTTGTCCATGTGTATGGTGACAGTTATGTCGTTCTGTTCAAAAATTCTTTTTTCTCCCAGAGAGCCAATGTTGGATGGGATTGCTCGACCGTGCGGGTTTTGTGTAGTTCTTTTTGGTTTGCGAGCACTGCATCCCTTAATTCTTCGAAGGTGTTACACACTCATACCTGCCAGGTTTCCCGAATTTTCCGGGAGACTCCCGAATTTTCATGGTTTTGTACGATTGTACGACCGAAACAAAAATCTCCCGAAAATGCACCCGTCTTTGGCTTAATCCTTTTCCCAGTATGGCTACAATGCGCCGGAGGTATACCTGACAATCCAACCCGACACCATTTGGCATCGTTATCAGTGAAGTGCTTAAAAAGTGTAGTCGGCCATGTGCAGACGGTGAACCTGTTCGTCCCATTGTTAGTTTACTGTTTATAGAAACGCAGCGCCGCCGCAACTTTCATTTACGCACGAGCACGGCCATTCTGAAGGTTTAGCAAGTCTCCAGTGGTGTAGCTTGTTAGTTTAGACGAAACAACAAAACAGTTCAGTTCCTGCTGTTTTGTATTGCGCTTGCAGTATGTACTATTTCCAGGACTTTCTGAAAAGGGCGGCGTTAGCAATGTCGAACATTTAAGTGGTGTACCTTGTTGGTAGTTTGGGCGAAGAAACAGTTCATTTCTTGCTATCTTGTAAGTAAATAAAAAATGTGTGTAAAGTTACCCATTCTGTTGTTGCATTCTGTTGTTGCCCCCCCCCCCCCCCCCCCCCCCCCCCCCCCCCCTGGTAAGATCTCCCTAATGCCATCCCGGCAAATCTGGCAGGTATGCACACTCCGAGATCGCACAGCTTTTGATTGGCTGTGTAGATGGGGACGCTGAGTGCTGTTTTATAGGCTGTTCTAAGTGTCGCATTGATCTTGTTCAGGTGGCTGGCGTTTAGAATGTGGAAGGGAAGGCTGTAGGCTGCCCTGCTGATTATTAAAGCTTGGGTAATCCTCAGCGTGTCCTTTTCTCTCATTCCTTTTCGGTTCTGGTGATTCTTCTTATGATCTTGTGTAATTGTTGGCTGATTTTAGCGACTCTTTTTATAGTTTCGTCGGCTCCGCTGTTGCGTTGGATTACTGTGCCCAAGATTCTTATTTGGCTTCTCTCAGAGATTGGTTTCGAGTCGATGCTGTCATGCCCTTACGGGAACATCCTGATTAGTTCTGATTTTTCTGGAGCGCATTGCAACCCGTTGGTGGCCGCAAGTTAAGCGATTTCGTTAATCGCGTTTTGCAGCGTTTTGGATTTTTTTATTTCGTTGCCTTTTTTGCCCATAGGGTGATGTAGTCCGCGTAAACTGAGGCCCCTATGGTTGGTCGTTTTCGGCGTTTCTCTTTGCTATCTCTATCATCGTGATGTTAAAGAGAAGCGGTGAGATGATAGATCCCTGTGGTGTGCCCTTGTTGGGCGCGTCAAAGGGATCTGACTTCGCGTCTCCGATGAAAATGGTGGCCGTTCTGTCGGACAGGAAGGCTTTCACGTAGTGGAATGTCCTATCCCCGCATTCTAGCCTCTCTAGAGCTGTCAGTATGGTGTCGTGCGTTACGTTATCGAAAGCTCCTTTGAGGTCTAGTGCGAAAATAAATTGTTACCACAAGCTCTAAATGGCTTAGGCGCTCCCGTTTCTGTTCATGTCTTGGTTGGTTGGTTGGTTGGTTGGTTGGTTGGTTGGTTGGTTGGTTGGTTGGTTGCCTCAGGCCATGGCACATACCCACGCGGGGGATTGGCCAAGAAGCTTTGTACCTAATGTATGTGTTGCTGTTGTTGCTCTTCTTCTTCTTCTTCTTCTTCTTCTTCTTCTTATTATTATTATTATTATTATTATTATTATTATTATTATTATTATTATTATTATTATTATTATTATTATTATTATTATTATTATTCATCTAGCGTATCTTTTTTATACTCTGTCAATTCTGTGTCTTTATGTAGGGTTTGTGAGATCAATGATCTCGGCGTTCTCTTTGATAGCACCTTGCATTTTTCAGCCCATACTAAGCGTGTTGCTATGCGGGGTCTTCGTTCTCTCGGCTGTGTTTGTAGAATATCGAGAGAATTCAATTCTCCTATGCCACTCCGCAAATTGTACACCGCAATATGTCTTCCTCAACTTGAGTATGCATCTGTGATCTGGAATGGCATCTCTAATTCCTTAAGTAACGTAGTTGAGCGTGTCCAGAAAAAATTTCTAAGCGTTTACAACCATCGCTTCGCTAAAAATGACTCTGGCTCGTGTTCTAACACCGTTCAACTATTGTCACTGCCTTCACTTCGCTGCCGGCGAAATCGCGCCGATCTCTTCTTTCTTTTCAAGCTCGTTCACGGTACTATATCCTGTCCTATACTGCTCAATAGTATTAATTTTCGGATTCCGCGGAAGCAAACAAGAGAGAGCAGGCCGTTTCTTGTAACTACCCGCCTCTCTCAGCACTCAACTCTCAACAGGATACAAAGTCTTTATAATTTTTATTTTCTTGACCTTGATGTTTTTGATGGGTCACAGTCATCGTTTTCCTCCAAGGTTTCTACCGTTATAAGATAACAGCACATGTGCAATTTGCTCTATCCTTCTCTTTTAGTTTATCTGGCGCATTGTTGTATGTATCTATGTATGTATGTATGTATGTATATTATCTGACTTTTCGTCATTATCATTAGCTATTTCTCATACTGTGTTAATCTACTTTTGTCTTGTCATCCTAATATTTCTGTGCGCATTGTATCTCTGATAGTTTTCTTCTGAACAGTCATCTTGTTCTATTGTGTTATTCTTAGTTTTTTTGTTTCTTTTTTTTGTGCGCCAGCATCAAGACCTCTGGGTTGTTCCTGGGCACGTTAAATAAATGATTGATTGATTGATTATTATTATTGTTGCTGTTGTTGTTGTTGTTGTTGTTGTTGTTGTTGTTGTTGTGTCCACGGAATTTTATTTTGTTCATTAAGGATTGACGTTACAAGTTTAATGTCCTTCTGTGTTACTCTGTGTTATAGAAATGTTCGTTTTAATCTGTGGGCTGTTTTCATGTCAGCATTCCTTGTGTTCATTGTGTGTACAATATATATTATCCAATGTGTTGTAGCGTTTTCTACTTATGCGTTGTTCATTGACAGTGTCAAGGTTGCTTTACTTCTTTCTTTTTTTTCTTATGTCATCGATATAGTTGTAATTCGGTTTTACTCGTAATCTCCCTTTATCGTCTGCACTTTATCTGGACGTGTCTTGTCTTCATTTGCCGTGCATTTTTTTAAAACTTGTATCCCTCTGTGTAGCAGTACTAAGGCCTCAATGATCCTTCTGGGCACAATAAATAAACATTATTGATTGATTGATGATTGATTCTTATTATCATCATCATCACCACCACCACCATCTTCATAGTCACCATCACCACCACTTATCCTTATTTAGTGACACTACCCACACTCAGTCAGGGCGCCGGCCAATGAGCATGGTGTTTTCTCTACTATAAATACGCACAGGGCTTCAAAGAGAAACACAATTTGAACGTTACGCGGAAAGGCGGCAACTGGCGCCAGAAAAAAACAAGGAAAGAGGGGAAACAAAAGAAAAACGTTTTTTCTTTTGTTCTTTTTTTTAAGGAGGAACACCAGAAGCCCGAGCCCCGTCTTTCGCTTGTCCTCTCCACGCTTAGTCACGAACCCGCTCGGGAGCCGGGCACGAGGGAAACCCAGCTAGAATATCCAACGTTACTAGTAACGTTGAGAATATCGACTCGGGAGGGGCACGTCGCGATCGTTTCAAAGCTTTTTTCCCAAGAAGCGGGGGGATTGCACGAACCAAGTGGGACGCCGCACCATCAAGGGGATGAAATGGGCCCGGTCTTCGCCACCACCACCGGAAGGAAAACGGCGCGACTGAACCCGTCGAGTAGTCTTCATCGCGACGAGGCGGGAAAGACATGGAAAGACCGGGAGGTTAACCGGGAGCTGACCCCGGTTGGCTAGCTTACGCTGATAGCCAGAAGCACCCCGCGGGCCCAGAAATAGCCGCTTCTTTGGCGTAACGAGCGGCGGTAGCCTGTGCCGAGGTGCTACGACCTTCTCTCGCGGTGGTGGCGCTGCGACTGTTTCTGACCGCGGTTTCGGCCCTTTGGGCGAGTGTTTCAGTCGGAAAGGAGGGTGAGTGAGTGAGTGAGTGAGTGAGTGAGTGAGTGAGTGAGTGAGTGAGTGAGTGAGTGAGTGAGTGAGTGAGTGAGTGAGTGAGTGAGTGAGTGAGTGAGTGAGTGAGTGAGTGAGTGAGTGAGTGAGCGAGCGAGCGAGCGAGCGTTGGAGGTCAGCCCACGATGTTTTGTCTATATATTTTCGTGCAGCGAACGTAGTGCCGCCCACCATTTTTTTCAAGTTACAATAGAATGTATCCATAATTTTTACTCATTTGAAAAGACTTCGCATTGCAATAAATAGGCCGCACCAGAGTTATAACTCAGCAAATTAATTTCCATCTAACACACGGGAATTTAACGGGTTCGCCCCAGTATTAAAATTAGGGATTTACACGCCTAAGTTCCTCCTCAACTCGCTCCAACCATGCACTAACGTGAGAGACGGGTGACACGGTATTGTCACCCGCTTTTGGAGGACCCATGATAGCTCTGCTATGATCTACACCTCCGCCACAGCCACCCATGGGAGCGGGATATCGCTTCTGCTCGTCGTCCTTTCCTCCCGTGTTATGGAGGCCCGCAACTACCCGCGCTGCGTGTGACGATTTGCGCATTGAATTGTTGGAATTTCGTGGTCGCTGAACCATCACCTGGTCAATGATCAATGCGCAACATTTGCTGGCATATTTTTAGGGGCCACAAAAATTTAATATATTTCAGTCGCTGCCTCGAGGAAAAAAAAAAAAAACATCAGGAGCAGCAGTGAAAACTGCCTGCGAGCTGTCATGAAACTGCGCAGCCGCAACCTCAGTCGACACTCCAAGATTGTCTAACGCCAAGGAGTTTCGTTGTCCCGGCGGTGCGAAATGGAATGAGGCATTCTTTCTTTCTTTCTTTCTTTCTTTCTTTCTTTCTTTCTTTCTTTCTTTCTTTCTTCCCTTCTGTAAGGAGAAGCGCGCGCTGACAAATGCACGAAGGCGTCACATCGGCGAGTAACTCGTTCGACGTGGGGCTCAGTGATATATCGCCCCCAAATGCACCCTAATTATGTGTTAAAGAGCGAAATAAGAACAAAATAACGAAAGAACGAAATAAATCTGGACGTACAAGAAAAGGAACGGCGTCATGCACACGCTATAGCTTTTACATAGTCGTCGAAGAGGGAAGCAAATGTCAATGAACACGTAACAAAGAGGGAAGGGAAGAAATAAACTTTTGCTGATCCTCTTCCCGCCCCCGAAACGGGGTTTAAAAAAAGCAGGGAATGAGCATCTCTGTTGGTCTGGCGGTACTCGGGCTTTACTTGGATTACATTCCTTCGACCGCTAACGCGAAGTTCGAGTCATTCTCAAGGTGCTTGTATAGAAGGACAGGCTACTGGAGAGACAAATAATATCCGACACAGCTCTCTTAAAGGGACACTGAAGTGATATGTAAACATTGCGGGATTACTAGCGCAAATTGTAGTCCGGAGTCCCCAGGCCATGTTTCGACCACTCTAGGCGCGTTTACGCGATTTTATTTAGTAGAAAAACTAATTCGAAAACGCTGTCCTCCTCTCTTTACGCTCGCCCATTTTCTGTGGCGTTTTCGTGTGACGTCAGGAGGGGATAAGCTGGCAATTGGCTGCGCCACGGCTGCGCTACTGCACGGCTCCCCGGCCGACAGAGTCAGTCGACCCAGCGTCTCGTCCGCCGGCCGCCGGCGGGTCGTCGCAATCAAGGAGGTTAGAAAAAAATTGCTTGGTCGCAATTCGTTCGCTTAGTTGAAACGAAGCCAGGACACGTTTGTGAATGGAATAATGTGCCTTTCTTTACTTGGTTTGTTTGTACACTGTGTCTAGCTCCAAGTCAAGGTCGCTTCACACAAGCGCTGCACATGCGACGCTTCGCTGACTGGTACGCCAGTAGGAAAATATAAGGCCTCTTGAAGGCGGGAGAAGAGTCAGCGAAGTCAATATAGGTACTAAGGAAATTAAATCAACTGATATTGTCACCGTACAGCGTAAAACTAGGGCGCGGGAAGCACTTTTTTGCGCTGGGCGAACAAGCACAGCGGTCAGCAGCACGACTACGCATCTGCGAACGCTTTTCCGTCTTTTCCGTCTACGAAATGCAATTGCTAGACGTGAGCTACTGTGGAAACTCGGGCGACGCTTACTGCACGATCGCAGTACAACAAATAGTCACCTAAGCGGCTTGAAATGCCAAAACTAAATAAAAGTGTAAACCGGTTGTACAATATATACCCTATATTGGCAAGACATAAACGTCCCGCTCCGTGGTCTAGCAATCTCAGGCGCTAGGATATCACCGCAAATGTTTTGCGAGTCACGAGTTCGAATCCCCGCGGGTACGTGCTTTTTTTTTTTTTGTAAGTTAACTTTTTTGTTTTCCGCCGATGTTTTCTACATTGAGTTCACCTTTTTTGGGGCCGCAACGTTCATGGCTACACGAACTAGTTCACAAAACGCGCGCAGGCTGGCACAGGCGCGCTAGCGAGTTCTCGTTGGCGTGCTGTTGCCATAAGCACCGACTGCTTGCAGGCAGTGGTCACAGGCCAGAATGAACAGACCCTTGGCCTGGTGCGAACACGCTTTTTACGATACAGGCATGAGGGAGGCAAGCTCCAAATATGGGGGAAAAGCGCATGACATTTGGGCGTCTGCGGGTACGCGGAGGGCGTTCATGCACTGCGTAGGTCTCGGCTAGTGAATGCTACGACTACAAGCCGTCCTGGGAGGCTTATCTTGTGCATTTTACAGCCGACAACATGGCAGAAGCGCGGTACGATGATTGCTGAGATATTGAGAATGCCCATCCAACAAAGCCATTGGTTATGTTTTACAGAACCGAAACCGAAACCGAAACTTGTGTGATTGCTAACCTTGGGCATCGTCCAATCACGGCGCCCCTCCTCTCAACGTCACAGCCTTAGTTGGTGCGGCCGCCGCAAACCGCGCATGGTAGTTTTTCTTCTTTCGCGCTTTGTAAAATAATTACCGATTTGTCAACCGGATAAACGATGAAAAGTGTGCTAATTTGAGCCAGTCTACGCAGTGCAAGCAAAAACGGGAGCTTGACAAATTCACTTCAGTGTCCCTTTAACACTCCTGAAAATTTATGGAAGCTTCATGGTAAAAGTTTTATTCCATCGAAGAGTCCTTGCTAACTCACTCAGCTACATCCCAGCCACGAACGACGTATTTTTAATGCAGAAAAACGGTAATAAATATTCAAGAACTTTCAGATGTCCCTGAATAGGGACGTAATTCGGGCAGGTGTGACGTAATACGGGCCACCACTACAAACAGTGTGTTAATGGCACGCTAGCAGCCAAGCGATACCATCAAACGAGACCAGCGGCCCCTTAATGCTTCTTGGCGGTAGCGTATACGTAGGGTCGTTCGTTTTGGGGTAGGACCCGATATTACCAGATTCTTACACCCTGTTTCGGGTGATTCGGGTTGAACCCGATGTCTCCCCGAACGAACCTTTTAGATGCGACTGCATCTCATTCACTCGCCTTGTCCATGCAGCGTCGGCGTCGTTGTCGTCCGCCCCTCCCCCATTCTCCTCGCCGCGCGAGCTGCACTCTCCGCCGCTCAACCCCTCTCCTCTCCGATAGCGAACACTCTCTCGCGAGGGGCATTGCATTGGATTGGATTGGATTGGATTGGCTTGGCTTGGATTGGCTTGGATTGTATTGGATTGGATTTGATTGGATTGTATTGGATTAAAGTGGATTGTGTTGGATTGTGTTGCGTCATAGCCGCGCCACGTTGCGTCATAGCCGCGGCAGGGGGTTCACGGCACGTTTCACGCGATGGGAGAATCAACCTAACGGAAACAACGGAACCCCGTATGCGTCGCATCTACACAGGGGTTCCCGCGAGGGGAGGTGGGTTTCTTTTTTGAAAGGAGCGATCTGCACAATTGTGGTCTGGCGTTCTGCCGTTCTCAACCAGTACTTGCTGGAAGCAAGTCCCACAAATACACCTTCCGAACTCATTGAGTATTAGAATGACTCTGCCACCCGCAACGTGAGGCTGGCGAATGCTACCCTGACATTGTCGTGCCTAGCTGTGTTGTCGAGAGAACCTTGTCCCAGTTGAGATACGCCTCAGTGATCAGACAGGCCTCGAATGAAGACCGACAAGTTGCGCAAGCAGATCACAATAATGTATGCAAACAAGGATGAGGGAACAATCGATAACCAGCTTTTAGTGCATAAAATGATTCATTTGTTTGAAGTTATTGATGCTATTTACTGTCGTTATTTAGTCATTTCCTAACAAATGCCAAATTTCAGAGAGCATTTTCAAGAGAATCCTGAAGTCCCCCCGAATACCGGCGTGAAATAAACACCAATTTTAACGCGTTAGAGTTAAAAAACTTGTGATACCTTCTAAAATAAATCGAGTGTATTAAAATAAACTTAGTACATCTATCGATTTGACCCGAAAAAAACCGGAATGTCGGAGTGGTTTCACAAAAACGCCCTATTTCTCCCCGAATATCAGTCCCAGATTTTTGCCCCCCGATTTTGAAAAAAAGCTAAAACCCGAAAACGAACAACCCTACGTACACGTCGGCGGCCGCCAGCCGCACTAACAAGGTTCCGTGACGTCATATAAAGAAATCGCCGCAAAGTGGCTGCACAGTAGCCACTTTTTCATTTTCTTTATTATCAATATTATCGTTTGAAGTTTGCGGTAAAACCGGTATCATTGTTGTCGGTTCAAAGCAGTCTTGTTAATGAACCGATCCACCATCGCACGGTGGACCATCGGACGCACTTCGGCTCAGGCGGCCTTTTCTTCAATATTTTAAGGACGAGAGAGGACCCGGCCGTTTCTTTGCAGAACCGACCTCGGGACCACCCCACCTCGAAGACGTGGACAGCGGCCCCCCTCCCCCTCAACCATAAATTCCCCCATTTCTGTCGCAAGGTTTATAACCTGTACAATGGAGAAATAAAGACGTTAAAAAAAAAACTTGTATTTGGCCTTCGTGGCCCCTTTAAAGGTGCCATGCAAACAAAGATCACCGTTGTGTACTTTAAAAGAACTAGTCCTTGCTAACTCATTCAACGAAACTCCAGCTCCGAAAAATGTTTCTTTTATTGAAGAAAGATAAAAAGTATGAAAAAAATCTTCCAAATTTCGTGCTACGCGACGTCATCAGTTGCTTAGTAAGAAGAATACTGAAAACAGTTACCAATGTGTTAACTGCACCTTGACATTGAAGTGATCCAATGAAACCGGACAGTCATTTTTCTTGTCGATGGTCGGAGGCCGTCAATCACACGAACAACTCCTCTGACGTCATAAGGACCCGGATAGAAAGTTGACGGTGGGTCGCCGCTACTTCATCGGCTTCCCTTGATACCTAGCCTAGGCTATGTTCAGACTACCGACGCAAAAGCCATATCGTGATCTATGAACGTAAAAAAACAGCGTGTCACGTAGTTCGGTTGGCTGAGACGCGAAATGACGCCATTCTTTAAAGTTATTACGACAGTTGCGGCAATAGTCTGAACCCGGCCTTAGTAGTCGGAAGTTTGCATTAAATTGGCCACATCGTAATTCCGTAAATGCAGTCTTTTGAATGAACAAAACGTACTTTGTTTCCATAGCTCCTTCGAACACAACAAGAGTAAGACAATTTTTTAAAGGAAAACTACAGGGAGTAAATGCTAGCCGCATAGCGCTAACATGCAACTATGGTCTATTAATGTTACTTCAATTTCGTGCTCCCGAATAAACAACAAATAATATCCGCCCGGCTACAAGCACGAGATTGACCTTTAAAAAAACACAGTGCATGCGAAGGCTTATGGGGAGGAAGTTTGTGGAGATGCCCGTATACAGGAATGTAAGCCAGCACGCCTTTCATGTACAAGCACAATGGGGAAAAAAGCGGGGGAAAATGACGGAGTGTCGCGCCTTTGTTAAAGGGCCCCTCGCAGCCGGTTTACGCAATCGCACGTTTCGGAAAAGGCCGAGGCCGAAAGCGGTCGCGTTACGAAACGGCCTTCTTTTCCCCACTTTCTCATTCCTATATTTCGACCATAGTTTCGCCAACACATCGTTGGAGCCTTTCCAGACGACGCTGTTCTCTTTTCGCCTGCCTTCTTGATTTTTTCCCCTCGGCCGTGCTTTTAATGATTGCTTGCGTTGGTCTACTTGACTGGGAGAAACCTTATAAAATCGCCGTGGGGCGTGTGCGTCCGTCCATACAGGCCCCAACCCGAATAAGTACACAGAGGAACCGCTACTGTTATAGCTGCTGCCGCCAGTGCCGCTGTGTCTAATGTGACGCTATGTTATAACCTCCCGTCATGCGCGGCGACATTGCGCAAGTGACAGGGCATGGCGCCGGAAGAAGTTGTAGCTGCAGCGCGACAGTATGCAGGCAGCGGCAAGGCTTCGTCTGGTTTCGTTTTTATTGCGCCCGCGCGAAGTGTGTCGCTTGCATCTAAAATTGTTGCATCTGAGTCATACTGCTCTTGCGGCCGCTCAACCACCCTGGAATAGAAAAAAAAAAAAAAAAAACGGGAACGAGGATTGTTTAACACATCTCTTTCCCTTGCTACCTTCTGTAGGAAGAAAGTAAAAGGGAGAACGGGGTGAAGGCATGCGTCAACTTATTAGGCACAGTATATTAAATCTGGTTACCTTTACCGCAACCCGTTCTGAAATTGCGGGCATACTGGCAGTGCATAAGTTTGTGAACAAGGGAGCTGTAAAACTTCCTAAACGACATTCTTTTTTCCTGGTGAGTGACCTGCGTTTTTTTTTTATAGTGCAGAGGTGTAGCGAGAGGTCGCGTGATGTCAGTATATAGCGATAAGAAAACTGTACAACGCTTCCCTCCTAAAATGACGCGATAACCATACCGAGTAGCATACGTGCTTCTGATCAGTAGTTAGCTAGCAGTGAAGTCGCAAAGAAACGTTGGGGATTCTTGACCGCTCCCGACGTTCAAATGCACGGAATCCTTTGGAAATAGTGCGATCCTAGAAACGTCAACAACTCGCGTTCTAATAAGTGTATACCGAACAAAATAGCACCACGTCTGTCTGCAGAGATGGTGTTACAGTTATGTCGAGTTTCATTCCAATCATTGCAAGTGACCTGATGCCGTCATTACCAAAGCTGTTACGGTGGCATAGAATTCCGAAAAACAGTTAGGAAAGGAAATGGAAGTGCGGATTCTCTCTACCAAGATTTCCATGTTTGTTCTTGAGGTACCCGCCTGCTTCATTTCGCTAACTAACAAATAGCTATGTTATACCGCAAAATGCAGGACCAATTCCAGTTTACTTGGAAGGGGGAGTCTGTACTTCAGGTAAACAGGGCAACCAGGGCTTTCGGCTGTTTAAAAAAAAACGCCGTTGCTTCAGTAAGTTGTAGTATCATATTTATTAAAGGAAGGAGGATGGTTTGATTCAGTCGATAACTATCGCTTTCTGCGAGGACCCTTTATTCAAGACTAAACCGGTTGAAGGTTGAATAGGGAGAGGACAGCGAATAAAGTGAAAAAAAAAAAAAAAACAGGAGAGAATAAACACTCAGCCACTAGTACAGACAGCGGGGGGCGTTGGAAGCGGTCCGAAAGCCTTTTTTCGGCGAGGAAACTCAGTGGAACCCGTAAGGCATCTTTGCGTCGTGGAGAGATGCATGCCGGGAGCCATAGGCCCGATATAGATGCGAGACTGGTTTCATGCGGGGCGCATTCACGCAGTGCGTGGGTGATGAGCGTCTCACCTTCGGGTAGTCGGGGCACACTGGGGATATTGAAATGCCACGCCTACGCAGCCCTTAGGTAGCGCGGTGGAAACCGACATGCATTCGGAGACGCGTGGTCCACACGGGCGAGTACACCTGATAGTAGTGATGTCCTTAGCCAGATGCGATGCGGGGTTCCGGTTGCATCGTCTAGGTGGACGCACTGAACGGTAAATGTGTCGGCTCTTTAAGGACGTCCGCCTACTCATTTCTTGTGGTGTCCGAGTGGGCTGGAAGCCACTGTCAGGGAGTGGGGCAGCCTCTCGTGCTGAAGCTGTGTAGGTTGATTGATTGATTTGATTATGAGGTTTTACGCGCCGAAGCTACACATACGATGAGGCGCGCCGTAGTGAAAGGCTCCGGATTAATTTTGACCACCTGGGGATCTTTAAAGTGTGCCGAAATCTCGAACACATGGGCGTTTTTTTGCGTTTCGCCTCCACCAGAGAAGCGGCCGCAGTGGACGGGAATCGAACCTGCGTCCTTGGGCTCGGCAGCACAACGCCGTAGCCACTGAGCCACCGCGGCGGGTTGTAGGTTGGCAGCGGTACCTCCGTGTTGAGGCCGCTTGAGTGCACATGTGTGCGTGTGCAGCCTCTGGGTTCGTCAGGATGACTTCTTTGTGGGTGGGGAAACAGATATGTTAGCCGTCATTTACAAGTTTTTTTTTTTTTTTTTTTTCATGTAGAAGCCAGCAGTTTTGGTTGCTGCTGAGCTGCAGGTGAGGCGTAGGCGGCGCTGACTTATTGCAGCGAGGGCAAGGACGACGCATGCAGCGGCTGCTGTCCCTTGGTTTGGGAGTGCGGAGCCTTTTGTGAAAAGCTGCCAGCCCTCCCTCCTGATGTTCTCCTTGATGTATGCCGCTTACTCTTGTAGCACACAGCGGGAAGGATACGGCCTTGGGGGGTTAATGGAGGGAAGGTTTTGGACCCAGAAGAAAGAGGCACGTTTCGGGGGTGCGAAATCGGCCAAACACTTCTCATTTCCGCGATTCAGTTGAGAAGCCTCGAGGAGGCTAAGGGCTGACGAGGGTAAACCTTACACAACAGCGCACCATCACCTCTCCAGCAGTACTGTCTCGAGCGAACATCGAGAATACTCTCCATCGCGGAAACCTGATACACGAACTCGGTGATTTTTTGTAGGGGGTTAGGGACGAGTCCAGCGAAGAGCCCCTAAAGCCCAGCTTCTCCTCCGTCATTTTAGGTTCAGCTCGAAAGAAGAACCTCTTCATCTCTACTACAAACATTACGACCCCTTCATCTTCGCGTTGCGTGCGAGTCCGCAGCAACACCTCGGCGCATTCCTTCCGTATACGAAGGCACTGAAACTCTTCAAAACTGGCTTTTGAATAATGTCCCCGTCAACAGGCAGCTCTCGTGGATCTCTAACCAAATGCGAGCAGAACATTTAAGGTATAAAAGCAATTTTTAAGTGTTTCCTCGCTGTCTCAATGGTTAAACCTCCTGACCCGCTCGCGTTGCTCCAGTAATTCTCATGGCTGGAGCAACGATATGATGGCGACTCCCGGGTTTGCTCAAGAACTTCGGGTGAACTGGCACTGTTGGCTTTGGTAACTGCATCGTTCAGGGTGTCCGGCGTTCTCTTTCTTCCGTTTCTCTGCCTGGCAGGGGGCCGAACTCCGATGGAAGACATTGTTGTAACTTGTCAGTGGTCCCGGCTTGGGCTTGCTCGGTGACTTTGCGGGGGTTCGAGGGTGTCATCAAGTAAGGCGGTGCACCCTTACTTGATAACACGTAGTCAGGAACGACGTTAGGCTCTTGTGCGAAATGAAATTTATTGGAGCAAACTTGTGATTTGAAACGAACCGCAAGAAAGAACAATAGTTGAAGAAGCACTAAGAGTTATGTTCACAGTCGAGAGTCGGCAAATCGAAAGCCGCGACATTTTGTCGGCATGCATTTATCATGGAGGGAAGCCCTGTCCGGAAACACGCAATCAGATCAAAAGAATCGTCGATCAAACAAGAACTGCCAACGTCAGTGACGAATCGGTTAACATTTTTCCAAACGAGATAACCGGAGCGGCGGCCTATAACGCCAGAAGGAACAAACTGATTTACCGCTTTCACCACGGGATAAGACAACCCTTCGCAGCCAAGCACTGTCAACAAAACCTAAAAAAAACTATTCATGGCGGATGGTTCGCTACATTATCATGTGACGCAAATACTATGGCAATATTTTTAGAAGCATGGAGCATTTTATGCGCTGTCCTTACACTTGGTTTTGAATTATATTCGGGGTCCGCTAACATATTGGGGCAATAATCGTACATGTCAGTACGAATGAACATCAAGCTATTACGTAAATAATTTCCCGACGGAGAGCATTGAATTCTTGTATTTGCATAACTACGAGACAAATGCAAGAACGCACGCGTCGGTTACGTCTGTTTGCGAGTATATCGTCTTCTCCGCCTTCTCAAACCTCCGGGCTCGGAGCAAGAACCGGTTCACCGCACTCTTGTTAGCCCATCCACGCGTCCTCGTGAGAACACGGCGATGAACTCTGTTGGTTGGCGTCGATTACAGTGCTCCGCGAAAAACAGTGACGCAGCAGGATCCTCCATGGGCCTTGTATAACAAGAGCGGTGGTTGCGCAATATTGGCGCACGTAATCCGCATTCGCTGAGAATTCCAAATGCGGCTCACGATGTCTCATATTTCGGCGCGTCTCTTCGCCCGAAGTAACGCGTCGTAATGACATTACCGGTTAGCGCGCGGAGTCGTAGCGATGACATCGGAGACGAGAGGGTGTGCGGGGTGCTCGCCCACCACCAGATGTCGCAACTATGCCAGAAGACGACGCAACCCTGGTATGTTCTGTATCTGCGGGAGCTCGCATTCCTTTTTTGGGGGAGCGAGTTATTAAACTTGAGCGGGAAAACCCTGATTACTGCGCCGCTCCCTGCTGCAGTTATTTAATAAGGGTACGCTGCCGGCACACCGGCGAGTACGATTGTCTGTGCTTACGACAGTAAGCGCTAAGCTCCAATGGAATAAATTGAAAGCAAGTTAACGCCAGCACAATGTATGCGAAAGCCCTCGGAAGGTTAAAACTAGTAGAATAAAACCAATTAAGTTCAGGAATCATGTACAAGGCAATTGTGAGTAAATTAAACCAGCAGGCTGTGAACAGAAAATTTAATAATATTCGACGTCATTTCTCATAGCGGAGTTGCGAAGAGATTTTTCCCAATGATCCTGCAAAGGGATCCTCTTTTTCTTTTTTCGCGTTAGTTTCGTCGGTTGGGACAAAAGCAGTTCGACCGATTCCAAGCCGCGCCATGTGCACTGCGTGGGACCATAGACCCGCGAAGGAGAAGCTTCAGCCCCGTAACACATGCTTTTGTATTGAAACAGCTGTAGCAGCACACAGCCCCAAAACAAACACGGACGTTAGAGGTAAAGCGAGCAATGTCTGATGGTGATGCAAATGATGGATGATGGTATTGTTTTAAATGATGCAAATGATGGCTATTGTTGTTACATCCTTAATCGTTTCTATGTAAACTCAACGAGGGAACCCGTCATCCATCTGTAACGCTTGATGTGGTACACCTTCGCCGCATACGAAAACGTTATTAAGAAAAGGCGATTGGGCCTCCACAGTTTGATGACTTTTCAGTAACGCATTTGTGTATAGCAGTGAAGCCAGGTTTAAAGAAACTTAGAGTATATGGCGCTTTGTAGAAATGCATAAGGCCTTATTGAGGTATTTAATAATGGCTCTCTGGCCATCATACTGTGACATCCCCTTTCTTATTTGCCCCTAAAAATGCGGCCTCTACAATGCATTTTTTAAGTAAAGCCGACTGGGAAGGGGATCGGCATTTAGCGTTTCATTGGGATACGTGTAGTTTTAACCCTTTCAGCCCTGATTTTTTTTAGATGCGACGCTGAGAGGAGCATCTCTTGCCGGCGGCCCTGTCCTTCCTGCGTCGTTTTCGTCCGCGTCCGCACAGCTGCGTCTCCCCTCCGCTTACCCCCTCTCCTCTCGCCGTGATAGCGCGCCCTCTCCCCCAACATCTGTGGCGCGCGCAGTACGGCGCACTCTCACTCAGCCGGTGGGCGGCGCTGTGCGCATGTGCAGCGCCCTCAGTCTCCGCGGTCTCCTCTCCTTCGGGCGCGCTGCGCATACAAGCGGAGGGCCGCGCTCCGGCCGGTCTCTCAGTCGACGGTCGTCCGCGCTACGTTTGCTCTCTCTCTCTCTCTCTCTCTCTCTCTCTCTCTCTCTCTCTCTCTCTCTCTCTCTCTCTCTCTCTCTCTCTCTCTCTCTCTCTCTCTCTCGCATTACCCGACGATTGCTCACGCAATTCGAGAGTAATCGACCCAACGGAAACGCACAATGGAACCCCCTTCAGCGTCGCATCACACCAGGGTTCCAGCGAGGGGAGGTGGGCGTAATTTTTATTTCAAGAATGTTTTATGCGTGTTTTTTTTTAATTTTAGGGTCCTATAAGCTCCCAAGCAAGAAATAGAGCTGGAAGTGCAGTAATAACAGAATTATTAGTGAGGCAATTCATTAGGACATCTAGCAAGTAAAAATTTTATGTCGAGCAGAGACATAACTTTTTTCTATTTTCCTAAACTGTATGGCTACATGAACCTACAAACAAAAAACGAGCTCCGCAATGCACGTAATTATAGATTTACAAGCTTGGGAATAAAACTCGGCCCGCCAATTTTAATCAGACTCAATGTCATAATTTCGTTTTCACCGGAGCTGCTGCTTCTTTGCAGCGTGCAGCTCCACTAAAGTGAAACAGGGGTATCTATCGCAATAGGCATCAATGAAGAACAATTCCCCCCAAAAAACTAGTGGTTTGGGTGCGCTAGAGGAACGTTTATGGGATGGTGTTAATTGACAACACCAGGGCCGAAAGGGCCGTTAAGGATCTATTTAAAAAAAAGCACTACAGCCTTCATTTTTGATATCGGAATCGCCTATACTACGGATAGAAAAGTGTTTTCCTAGAAATGCATGTGTCTTTAGTGGTGAAGTCGACTTTAAGAGAGCCCGGTGTGTGGCAGAGTGGTTTAAGAATTTCTCCGTGAATTCTAACTTAGATATGCTCGGAAGTTTGTTTCATTTATAAACTCTCGTCTCATTATATTATGCATTTATCGATAGTTACATCATCTAATGCACCTTCGGGGGGGGGGGGGTTCTTACAACATGCCCGGCCATCCTTATTAAAGTGCCGAAACAAGACCAAACCATGAGCTTCACAGCGCAAAAACGGACCAGGGACAACAAAAAGAGAGACAGCAAACAAGCGCTGACTTTCAACTAATTTTAATGAAAAGAAAACACACACTTACATATACATTCTATCGTAACGTCATGGCAGGTACCGTAGCTGAAAGACAGCCACGTGTACAAAACAGATTGAAACCCGCTGTCGGCAGACGCAGAAAGAAGGAAAAAATAACGACAAGGCGATCAGTCATAGGAAAATTCACAATTGGGTGCCTAAAACACTAATCGAATTTTTTTGACAAAAAAATGGACGGGAACTTATGCACTTATCTCGTTCGCTTCCTATCACAGCTGCCTCTATCATCTCTCGGGTAAGTACATGACCATGACGGCTGACAACAAGACACTTGTCAAGCAATGGTTTACACCCTGTCAGGTCACATGAACGACGATGCCGGCTAAGGTGCCAAAATCGCGCCGCACATTATCATCGTGCTCCCGCAACCTGTCATTCAGATAGCGCCACGTCTGCCCTACGTAATCCTTACCGCTGGAAAGGGGAATCTTGCAGACTACCCCTTCCACGCAATCAAATATCTGGTGTGGTTATTTACGGGGCAAACACGATCCACTTTCAGATCGGGCCTATTTATTTTACACTGCCTGCACAACTTTTGCTTTGTAGACAACAGGACCTGAAGATTCACCCGCTCGGCAACTTTCTTCAATTTGTGTGACACACCATGGATGTACGGCATAACAACTATTTTCTTTTTTTTTTTTTGTGGTTGACTTGTCACTGTTTTTTTTTGTTAGCATTATTAGTAGACTTTAGCATTCTTTCACCAACAGCACTGACCAAAAGCGAAGGATAGCCTGCAGACAGAAGACGGAAGGGTTGAACAGTGAAGCTGTCTGACAATGAATGAGGGCATGACTTTTTGATGACATGTGACAAACACGTGCGAACGGTTCCCCGCTTAACAAGCTTCAAATGACACGACTCGTAAAATGGCAGCGGCTTATTACCACGTCGTTCACACCATCAACACACACGGGAATCCTTGAACAAAAGGCGTATATCAAGGAAACGAATGGAACGTCCAACCGAAATCTCGTGTGTCAGAATCAGCGGGCTAAGGTCGTCCTGAAATATTCCAAGAATACATCTTGCGGCCTGATTCGCACTGTCACCGTTGCTTTTAAACATTACGAAATAGTAATCATCGTACCTGAACACACGGATAGTCGTCATGGTAATCATGATGGATTACCAACTACCCGGCACCCTCACACCCTTAAGAACGAAACCCTCGCTTCGCACCGAATCTCGGTCTTTCTTAAACTCCTATTGCCTTTTGAATTTCGTATCTTACTCTTGCCACTTCTTCACAATTGCTATGAAAACCATGGTTCGTCGAATTCTCCAATTAAATATTTTTTGTAAACACGATTGCTGAAGACGAACTCAGCTATTTTTTTTTCAATAATAACAGGCTGCGACAATTAATACAGAGAAGTTGCGGTAAACAAGCTATGCGATTCTCGGATATTTTATTTTAGGATTTTATACTTAAGCCATGGCTTCAAGCTCAGTTTCATGTACCTAAAATGAAATAATTGATTACCACCTTGACGTATATAATAGTTGCAGCTAAATCTTTTTTGTATTTCTTTTTTATGTTCCAAAACAAGGTTTTCTGAATGACATATTTCATATTCCTACCACATGCTCAGGTATTGGATGCTGATGTGACACTTACCGTAATGTATTTTTTCTGCTCTTCACATTTGCGCAAGGCTTTTTGTCCCTTTTTTTAGCGCCTTCAAATCTCATTGTACACATAATGACATCCTGCCTTCAAGCCTTTTTTTGTTACCTTGACAAGTATTCCAGCGTTAAAAGCATTAAAATAACGCTATATTATGTTTGAAAGTACTTCGATTAAGCGATGACTTGTTGCAACATGCAAAGATAAATATCATTTTATTCGAACACTTCCTTAACTCCTATCTCTTCAAGAGGGCTTACATTTCTCATGCAGAAGAGTTTGTCATCATTCATTGCTTTATGTACACGTTTGATGCACAGGGCCAAACCAGCTCTCTCGCGGACAAAATGCCAACCTTCAAATTAAGATAGTTTGCCCTGAATGCAATGCAATTGGGTCAACAGATGCATTTTTTTACCTAAACTGGCTGCACTGGTTCAAGCAGTGCAGCACGTGTTCTTTTTTATACGAATTGATATCCCCACCAGCAGGCTGTACTGGTTTGCACGACAGTGCACTAATCTGCACCAGTTCAGGTAAAAAAAAGAATGCGCCTGGTGAAAAACTTTAAATAAAGCAAGGATTCGACTAATGCGAGTTCTTTGTAACAAGGGCGCACGGTGTCTTTCGTAACTGCTCTTGCAGAGCCCCGGATGCAGTGCACACACCTTCACCCGTGCAGCTCACCCAGTGTTGCCTTTCTTCATCCTCGTCTTAATAAAAACGTCAAGAAAAAGGTGTAAAACCTGCCCGCAATAAATCTACAGGCGTTTTTTTTTATTCAAGTTTTGATTTAATTAGCTAAATTCGTTTTTGTCACATATAATCATCGAAACAATATTTTATATGTACAAGAGTAACCTACACTTCCGCATAAAATAATTGAAATCATTGCTACAAAATCTAGTCTATAATATTAACATTCCAGGCAGCACAGCTCGCTTTATGCCTGGAAACCGCCAGCTCCTGATGCCGTCTTTAGGCACATTCATTAGCTGATATTTTCTGAATGCAGATTATTGTGTTCCGTGGTGTCTACAAATCCAACCAGGCTTGTTTTGCACACTCCGATGTTACGAAAGATTTGGACGTTTTGTACGAAACTGGATTCTTGGTGCACATAATTTCGCGCTCGTTGATGTTTATCTCGTTGAAGCATGCTGTGAGATTGTACATATAAAAAAATTGTTTTAGCTGAATTGTTTACGCGCTAGTATATTTGCATCAAAACCAGCTCCGTTCCTTCCTCAAGGGTGACTGCGGCAACGTTGCAGCAGCGTCTTACAGTGTTCAGCGCGGGCTGTCACTTATAAAGCGTCTTGCTGTGGAGCGCAGTCCGTGCGTGCAGACTTCCGAAGGAACTCTCCTGACTGGATCTGACTGAAGTTTGTTATTTTATTTCTCCGCCGCACCCTCCAAATCACGCAGACCTTCGCAAATGTTTACCTCCATGTACATTTGCATCTGCGTATTTACCACTGGTTCACTGTTTATTTTAGTCACGCTTTCTTGTTGTTTTCATGTCCCTGTAGCTTGCACTTCCCCCCCGATACTTGCTGCCAGTACAGCCCGACTGGGCCGACATGCCATGTATCCTGTGATTTTATGTCAAATAAAAATATATGACGCCTGTTATTATTATATTAAAATAATTAGAAGCCATTCCGCTCCGTGAAGACGGTGAAGACGGTGGAGACAGACTAGCGAAGCTGTGTAAAATACAAACCTTACAAATGTTTATAGAACCTACACGTATTTATTTTTCTCATCATTCGGTAATGATAATGACTATGGATTTGCGATAACTTAATGAACCTAGGAAAGACTCTAGTTTTATCCTAGCAGATAAACATGGAACTTTCCGCTTCCCTCCCGTGTTGACACCCGTAAACACACTGTAACGTTTACAACTTCACTGTGCACTAATTAAGACAGGTGAATGAAAATCATCGCAATGATAGAGTCGTCTTAGCGTCAACTGCCATATTATTTTCGTCGAGGAAGTTTTGATAAAACAAGAATAAAAGCCATGTTCTGTGGCCATACTCCTCCCGAAGACGCCCGTTAGAATCAATAGGCATCAGCGGCAACACCAAGACAACAGACAACGATGGAATACATAAGTACATCGAAGACACCATGGCCTACAAAGACGGACGTTACGAAGCAAGGCTTCCTTGGAAGCAACACGTCACGCTGGACGAAAACTAGTCCGTCGCCGAAAACAGACTTTTACAGGTAACCAAGAAAACCCATAAGGACACAGTGCAGCGATGCTTGCAATAAATGGAGGAACGTGATTGATAACGGTTGATATGTGATTTCTGACTTTTGAGACAATCACCTGCCTCATATGAAAGACGCATTTAAAAGGCCCGTGCTACTAAGGAGGCGCTCTTACAACGCCGGATTTTCATTTTGCTTGCCTTTGAAGAAATGTTTGTTCGCAGCGTTCGGCACAGAGATTGACCGTCTGGGGCACAGCTATCGGTTAGTGATGGTTCGCGGAGACAACAGAACAGCTTGTGGTGCATAACTTTTAACTACTATTAATACACAAAATGTAGTGTATAACCCTTCCAATTACTAGTATCAGTAAATGTAGAAAAAACGAACAAACACCAGTCAACAGTTACAATACCAAGAATGAACGCAGTTAATAGAGCTAGGTAGATTGGTAGAAGCTTTTTTTTCACCCATGCAGAGTTTTAGCCTATTGTGTCATATATGGACGTTATCGAACGGAGCCAGCTAGACAACTCCCAAATTTATTTATCATAGCAGGAAACAATCATTGGCAGCTAGAATTTTTTAAGGAAATTGAGGGGGGACCAGGAATAATTTTAGAGCACTAGTCCGCATTCGAAAGACGGTAAATTTCCAGCTTATTTCACCTTTTGAGCTGTAGTGATCCCTCCTTGCCGTTCTTTCCCTTTGATGCGCTTTTGCAGGAAATCTATGGAATTTCACAGACGGATTCTTCTCTTTCGCCTTCTTGCTACTGTCGTGGCAGCCGACCTCACAACAATATTGGGGGTTTGCTTTGGTTTTCAGTTTTACAACCGTAGACATCGCGAAACGACTTTCGGAGCGTCCGCTCTTTACCCTGCTCCCGAACCGAGGGAGACGCCCACTGGCCTGCCCGGCCGCGTCTGACAGCTGTACGTGCAGCTCGGTGTGCACGCTGTCGCACTCCCCTATACGTTTCTGTCTTCCCACACCGCCTGTAGCACCCGTACCCCTTACTCACGAATGCGATCAAAGCGGCCACCGCCTTCACAAGCCAATCAATCAAGCACGTTGAAAGCGCGGCGCGAACCCTGCTTACTCATTGGAAAAGACAATTGCTGCCCTCTCTCCGCAAACTTGAACTTCGCCTCCCTATAGACACCTTTTTTTTTTCGTACGGGCCAAGCTGCAATCACATAATTTTGGGAACAAGTCATTCACCTGGGATGATCCTTTACGAAATGGATATCGAACCGCTTATATGGAGTGGATTTCAGAGCTGGAGTCGCTGGACGGGTTTTCGTTACCAAGATGCTTCCACCCCGTTGGAAAGGCAGAAGAGTTATCGACTCTGCACGTATTTTGTCATGCAAGCCCAAGAAGATATGAAGCATCGGTATATCTTGTGACCACATACAAGGATGGAAGCAAGAACACACAACTTCTACTGAGTAAAGGAAGAGTTACACCGCTTAAGGGCATAACGCTCGCAAAAGTAGAACTCCTGGCAGCAACGGTCGCAGTGCGGTTAGCCAAATACATCACTGACGCTTTCGTTGGCAAAATCATCAAGTTCTGGACAGACACCCAAATAGTGATTTGGTGGGTCAAGTCAAGCAAAAACAAGGACATTTTCGTTCAAAATAGAGTAGATGAAAGACAGAGGAAATCAAATGCAAACCAAAGTGATGCAAACCCAGCCGACCTGGTGACGAGAGGGACAAAAATGAAACAACTGCTTATTTCAGATGCCCGGTGGAAAGGTCCAGTTTGGCTTATAGGATCTCGTGAGACACCCGCATATGAAGTACAAATAATCGATGTGGAGTAAAAGGAGGCCGTGAACATGGAGCATTGTACGCTTACGTCGTGCGATAATGAAGAGAAACTTATTGACGTGAGCAGGTTCGGATCTTACACAAAGGCAATAAGGATCGCAGCATGGGCGCTACGTTATCCTAAGAAGCTACGGAAAGAGACAACGCCAGGTCCAATAAAAGCAGAACTCAGCAAAGCGGGATTGTTTCTCATCCGGCAAGAGCAAAAAGAACTCATGCGTGCTCTTCCGGCGCGACAGGAGGGAAAGGTGCATACCCGCCGTTGTGACTCAGTGGGTAAGGCGTTGTGCTGCTAAGCACGAGGTCGCGGGTTCGATTTCCGGCCGTGGCGGCCACTTTTCTGATAGAGGCGAAAAGCAAAAACGCCCGTGTGTACGAGATTTCGGCGCACGTTAAGGGTCCCCAGGTGGTCAAAATTAATCCGGAGCCCTCCACTACGGCGTGCCTCATCGCCTGCGGTGCGTCGGTGGGTTCAACCCTACAGTCACTCAATTAATCAATCAAGGGAAAGGTGCATCATAATTACATGGAGTCGAAGTTTTCACGGGCACTAAAGGTATTATCGGAGTGAAATGTCGGCTGGAGCGAAACACCATGAGTTTCGACGAGAAACACCCAATCGTGCTGCCGAAAAACAGTAAGATTTCTGAGATTTTGGTACGGCATGTTCATCATCAGACAATGCACTGCGGCCTTTTTGTAACGCTGACCGGAGTGCGAACAAAGTTTTGGGTAGTGCAAGGCCAGCAGTTAGTTCGAATGATCATTAGGAGATGCATTACATGCAGGAGATTCAACGCTCGACCGATGACTCAGGAAATGGCGCCACTGCCAGCTGACAGGATCACCCAGTCAAGGCCTTTTGGAGTCAAAGGAGCCGATTTCGCTGGACCACTGTATGATGGAGAGGAAATAAGACATACTGAGCAAAAGGTGTACATTGTCATTTTAATGTGTGTGGTGACGCGAGCAGTACATCTTGAGTTTATGAAGAGCACATCTTCCGAGTGCTTTATACACGAATTTAGAATATTCGTGGCCAGAAGAGTCATGTGTAAGACCATCTACAACGATAATTCCAGATCATTCAAAAGGTACCAAAAGGAAATCAATAAGATACTGAGGACGCAGGGCGATAAAGTGCGTCTATATAACAACGAGCCTTCAGATCGAGTGGAAGTACTAGCGGTGTTAGCACCCTGGTGGGGCGGATTTTGTGGGAGACTGATAAGAAGTTTTAAACATCCATCAGAAAGACGGTTTGAACGCGGCTTATAAGAACAACTCCGGGCAATTGTCGTGGAAGCCGAAGGGGTACTCAACAACAGGCCACTCACAGATGTATACGACGAGCCAAATAAACTGCTGCCAATTACCCCGGCCGACGGCATAGGATGTAGACAGAGCCTTCATCAAGAACACATAGCCCCCGAAACATGCCTAAGAAGTTTCTGTGAGAAGGGTCGGGAAAGAACAGCAGCGTGGTCGTCAGAATTGCAGCAGGAATGCCTTGTAGAGCTAAGAAGTGCAAGCTTGAAACCGTCGGCTAACACAACAATTAAGGAAGGGGATATGTTTTTATTAGGGACAAGTCACCTCGAGCCCATTGGAAGCTGTGCGAAGTTGAGAAGACATTTTCAGGCAGGTACGGACTCGTCCGAGCATGTTTGCTGAAGACACCTGACAGACAGACAGTTGATCAGGCGACCGGTACAGCTCTTGCGCTGCATGGAGGGATGCTACAATTGAATCTTCGCGGGCGAGAAGATGAAGGAAGCCAGGGAGAAGCAGAGAGATAGAAGATGTGAAGAAGAAGAAAGAAGTCACCGCCTGCCCGTTACATTTTTAGTTATCATCGTCATTCTTTTCTAAAGTCAAATAAGTTCGTCACAACGTCACCACGGCCTCTACGATTTCTTCATCTCAGCCGTGTATCGGCAGGCTCAGCAGGCGGTAATTCTACGACGCTAGCAATTTCACTATGAACTCACTAACGATTACAAGTGACGCTAGCAATTTCACTATGAACTCACTAACGATTACAAGTACACAAAAATGGGCGCAATGTTGGAATCTTCCAAGCGCCCAATTTTCATATAGTAATTGTCTTTGGGAATGTCTTGACAAAACGAGAGTTACCGTCGTTTTCTGTTGGCCATTTATGATAAATTTGGCTTTGCTTCCGGTTTTTGAATCGCCAGATTTGTTGACGTACCGAACTGGTTTCCGCAGCCCCAGATTTGTCGAAGTACACAAAAAATCGACGGCACCGTAGCCATAAACAGCTGCGGTGTTAAACCGTTACTAGTTTTCCTGACCGAACTTTTTTTTTTGCAGCCGTTTACCGCAATAAATGACCAAGTGCGCGCCAAAAAAATAGTATTTATGCACCTGTGTTACAGATAACCGGAGGAGTGGCGCTTTCTCCACCCCACTACAGTCGACATTCTGCCCCCCCCCCCCCACCCCCCCTCGTCTTCTCGCAATGCCGCTTCTGCCTGACTTTGGTTACCCGCTATAATGTCATAGGATGCTGCTACCCTCCCATTCCTCTCCCCCAAGTTCTGGAAGAGAACGGTATGCACCTCGGGTCCTGACGACCAACTTCACCTGCTAAAGAGAGTGCAAGAAACCGGGCGCTCTGTAGGGGTCCTGTAGTAAGGGCTTTACCCTAGGGCTAACTGATTCATGAGGAAGTTTATTCCTCCTCTTCCTCCTCATACGACGATCTCACCTGACTTCAAAAACACTTCTGGCAGCTTAACGCGCTACATCCTGGATCGCCAATCCACAAAAGAAAGTTTGGCGAGCACTGCATTTCGGAAACACCCGATTAGTCCTATTCGAACTGACCGAAAATAAATATCGTCTAACAGTAAATGGACCGAAATAAATCTTCAGGAGAAGAAAAAAACCGTTCCTTGACCCTTACGGAGAACTGCTATGGGCGCACAATCTAAACCTTGATAAGGCGCAGAAACGACCTTGTTTCGAATTTTATGGGTTCTCGTAAAGAACGGTGAATAGCGAAATAAAACTCCTCGAAACGAAGATAAAGAGATCAGTAAATAAATGTACGACCAGCTCATCCTAAAGCCGAGTCAAAAACTTTCTTGGAAACACACCATGCGCATTCTCTCTCTCCTTCTCTGCTTTTTTTGAAGCTACCCGCTTGGCGTAAAATGTATACGCACCAAAAAAGATTAATCGGAGCCTGCATTGCCGACCCGGGTTAAAATAAAGGCAAATTGTACGTTCGCTGGAACAACAAAACGCCGTACGCCTCGGCTGGGTCACTGATGTCGCAGCGTCTGCAGTGCAGTTATTGGACCGCGTTGTATACGTACGGACATAGCCGCTTTATTTTCTTTGAGCGCGAAATCTGAAAATCCGGGACGGAGACGCTATTGACCGGGACCGTCGTAGAGAAGAACAATACGCGACTGCTACAGGCCCGCAGTTTCACAATCGAGCGCGTTGCAGATAAAACACGTTGCAGATAAAATTTGCTCACGGGCACTGGCATGAGCCCTGCTCCCCAGCTTTTAAAGCTGGGAGCATTTGCTGTCGCTTTGCAGGGAATTTGGTATACACTGAGCTTGGGCCGCTTAAATAATTCATAACTGTTGCGTCCACTAACGGTGCTTATACTCGGCTTGGGTATCAACTGTTTAAAGGCTACCCGCGCTGCAAGGCTAGCATTTGTATCATCTCGTCTAGCACTAACACTAAAAGAAGATGCCACTGATGTCGGGGACGAGATGCAATATAGACAAAAGTTGCTGGAGCTGAGTTAAGCGCTTGCCTTTTGCAATGACGTTAGAAGCCACCCCCGAAACGCCGGGTGGTCGAAAAATGAGTGCTCGAGCTTTTAAAGGGGCACTGACACAAAATTTTGAAGGCGAGATAACTTCGGAGATAGATTGGTGGGAACACATATACATCATCTGCAAAATATCAGCGGCGAATACAGCCTAGAACATATTTAAAATCAATTTTAAAGTGTGCGAAACGCAACCGAGCAGCCAGCAGAGGACCACACGCAATCGACATCCCGAGGGTATTGTGTAAATAAACAACACCCAAACACGTCACGAGTTTGTGTTTGCCGCTTCCGCACTGCCGGCGTTTTTCGCCGGCTCGCCCGGCTCGCCGCTCCAATCGGAGGGCCGGAGGGCGGAGCTTCTGCTCTCGAGAACGAACGACCCGATCGTTGGCGGCGGAGGCGCCGTGATTTCGTCAGCTAATCGGGCAGCTGGCCACGACCAAAGTTCTACAGCGATTCCAGGCACTCTGTTTCTATTACTGTTTATTACCATTGGATGCGAAAACGCGCCGGAGACACGAAAAGCCCACTGAGCTAGCCGCACGGTCGCTGTGCAGGCGGCGGCCACGGCCGCGAAGTGGCCCAGGCCGGCGCAGGTAGCTCGAGTGATAGCTTGTTACCGCTGCACGAAATTGTCCCCAAGTCCCGAACATGGTGGCTTACATGAGAAAGGAGTTAATGATGCGATGGCGGGTTGCATTAAAAATTGTCATCTGCGCCGCTTACGAGAGCGGTACTCGAATATCCGCCGCAGTGCTAAGCCGAACACATCTGTAGGCGGACCTGTAGGCAGACCGGCCGGCTGCTCCCAGCGCGCGTCTTGCCACCCACCGTCTCGAGCGTCGCGCGTCGTTCTTTAGCCGCGGTAGCATTTGCACTCGCAGCGCCTGCGTCACATTCACGGTCGCTTTTTAATTAAGCGCCTCACGAGATCAGTACGTGGGGGCATTCGCAGAAACTGTCGTCGATGCGGATTCGACAGTGCTACGGCGGCTCTGCTCTGTGATATCCCTCCGACGGTCACGTGCTCAGCTTTGTTCACATAAAATCCACAAAATCCATCGTTTCGCGGCACTCGCTGAAACCGAAACTGCGACTGACCGCATTGAAAATGCCTCTAACTAAACAACCGCCACACGCTGAAGCAAATGAGGTTTCTACAGGTTATAAGTAGGTCACTAGCTACTTATCGCAACAAAAAAAACAAAATGCAAAATTTTTGTGTCAGTGCCCCTTCAACGCATTTTCGAAGTGAGTGTCGGGGCTAAACCAAGAATCGGGAGCCACATTTAAATTTTATTAGTTGAACCCTGTATATTATAAGCGTAGTGACTCCTCCTCTAGCGACGCATCGGTCGCAGCAAAGAAATATGCCAGCCCCACCCGATCTGGGATTTTTATTTGGGGAAAGGAGTCAAACTTACAAAAATATGTTCTTTATTAGACTCTGTGATATCTACTTTGAGCAACTAGGGCACGCTATTTGTCACAATTGCGCTGCTGCATATTCAACCCTGAAGAAGGACCCTGGTGTTCCGAGTCCTTCCTCAACTCGAGCCTCCGGTGGAGGAGATCCTAGAAATCGGTTTTCCTATGCATAAGTATAGCGGAATACTCCCATCAACCGAGTAGAAGGAGCAAATTAAACGGAGGAGGGAGTCAGTGTTTCAGCGGATGAAGAGCTATCGAACCACCACTACCGTCATTACCCACAACATCATCACACCACCCTGTCTGTGTCCACTGCAGGGCAAATGCCTTTCCCATCATCACTCTGTCATCTTCTCCTGCGATGCCCTAATCCATTATTTGCCTTCGAACTTTCTTATTTCCTCCCTCCATCGAGTTCATGGTATTTTTTTTCTTTACTTCAAGTCAGCCCCTCGGAAGCCACCCTGTTGCACTTGTGGTCTAGCGGTTGTTAGTGCTCCGCATTACATGCCCAGCACAAGTCTTCCTCTTCGTCTTAACTTCAACTACGCTTTCTTCCACCCGAGTTCGCTACCTAACATGGGATGATCCTTTCCTATTTCTTTGCGCATCTGGGTTGAAACAAGCTTCGAGGAAAGACGATAACTTTAGGGGTGTGCGAATATTCGAAAATGTCGAATATTACTCGAATATTAAATATGCTATATTCGTATTCGCTTCGAAAACAATGTATTCGAAACATTACGAATATTCGAACTGGTTCTAATAATCGGCTATTATCGAATATTTGGATTGATTAGTTCTAGGGAGGACGCCTCTTTCAACTTCGGAGAAATGACCATAACATCGTTTTTTTGAAAGCCACATATTCGGTTTCTACGTTTTCTGTCCTGTGAATTTGCGAAGTTTTTAAGCCGAAAACCGTCGCAAAGTGGTATAAAGAATACTTTTGCCAGCCACGGTGACAATATTTCAGCGCAAATGGGCGAAAAAGCTGCAATTTTTCGAGCGCTGTATCTCCGCAGCGGTGCCATCGGGCGCGGCCGCTTTGGTACCATTGGATCGGCCGCGCGATCCTCTTTCAGACCCGTACCGTCTCTTTTATCTTCGTTCATTCACAAACGCTCGAATGCAGAAGAAGAAAGGCACACAAACGAACTCAGATACATATGCTGAAGCGCGGTTTGCCTTCCGGTCGGCGCGCGTTGAAAAGGCCCTCCTGATTGCTCGTCGCTGCTGCAATGCAAGATGGCGGCCGCCTGAACTGCGGCATAGTGCGCGTTTCTGAGGTCATTTGCACTGCTTCGATCGGCCAAGTTTCTGTTCAATCATTTTAACTGCTGTGGTATTCAGCACGGACATTATCGCGATGGGAATGCCTGAGATCACAAGCCATATTACGGGAAGTTGCGTGGCTCGAAAGGCGAAGGTCACGGAACGCTTCGTGGTGCGCGTGACTTTACCCTGGAGGGTAAAACGCGGTGTGCGCGCTTGTGATAGCGGTCCGCGCAGTGAACTTTTAGTCTTATTTGCGGTGTTCACACGCTTAGTTATAGCTAAGCTTTACATTATAGGCACGCTAGCCTTTGGGAAAGAAACGGCCGACGCGTCAAAAGCTTCGGCGCGCACTGCGCGTTGGAGCATCACCTGACTGCGCAACCTGGTACAATTGAACCACAGTAGTTATAATTAATGGCTGTGACTTCAGATCTAATCTTAAGAGCGACCTGGCGGGCCTCAGGGATAAACAAAGTATGACATATGTTGCGGCATACGAGAGCCGCGATGCGGGCGAGCCATATCGCTTTCTTGCGCATAGTTTCCCGTGCACTTCGAGTAATCATGCAAACAGGTCTGAGTTCGGAATAAAAACGTGTTCATGGCGTTAAAAATTTACTTTACTGTTGTTGAATTTAAAAAATTGATTTTTTAGGGAAGTTATTAATACCAATGCATACAACTATAGTTTAGTACATATTGGTTGTGCTGCGAGGAATATTGGATGCCCTGAATTTTAAGAGTACCAAAAAAATGTGCATGTATTGAAGTTGGAGTTATGCAGAATATTATACCAAGCTTCAAAGTAGTTCATTTGTATCCTTGTCTTTTGGCAATGAACGCCTGCACGTAAGCTGCGGCTCCAGGCAAGGTTATAAAGCATAAAAAAAGTCAAAACTCAGTTTTCAAATTTAGGTGAAGAAAAAAAGAGTGCTTCACTTAATGCCATGATCGTAACACTGCAGATGGAAGTTTTTCAGTGCAATACAAGCAACCAGCTAACCTACTTTGCATGGAAAGCCATCTCCACCCCTTAGTCCGCAAACTGTACTATGTACTCTTCACAGAGGAGCTGAAAATGATGTTTTATGGAAAGAAAAAGCCTGCAAAAGGCACTCCAATTTCAAGGCAAGACATTCCAGAAGCCCCGTGTTCAAAAGAACACGAAACGATTCCACCCTGATGAAGGAAATCTATGTTGCAACTTCGAAAGCGGTTTTCTCAAAACAGTTTTTTCTGCCACCTACGTATCTTGTTCCAGTGATTTCTTCGTGACCGGAAGGTCTATTTTTGATTCCGTTTTTCGTGTTACATTCCTTGATGAACAGTTCAGGTTGTGACACTCTTAGTTTTTCAGGTTTACTTTTTGTGATTTTTTTTATTCTAATAGTTATTCATTGTCTAAATGCCTGTTGTACATTCACCTCTAAAAAACTGAGAACTAAAAACTGTGTTCTAATAAAAAAATCTAGGACTGTCACGACCTCTTCCATTCATTTGGGAATGCAAAGAATTTTAAACAAGTTTTCTATCGTGCTTTATATAAAGACTGCTCAGGCTCGGTAGAAGGTGGACAGAAAGAGAATTTATAGATAAAAAGTTTTCAAAATATTGCTTTGAAATTTTTATGGTGTTATCACAGAAGTATTTCCAGTTGCTGTGCTAATTTTCAACAAAATTCACAAAGAAATCAAAAAGTTGATTTTGAAAGCCACACCCCCCCTTTAATTATTCGATATTCGATTTGATATTCGAAGCTAGATATTCGTATTCGATTCCTATTCAAAAAAATTGATATTCGCACACCCTAAAGATAAGGTAAAAATGTTTGCCGCATATCTGCTTGCTTCCCTGCACATAACACGGAAAGAAGACGATATCGTTTTGGCCTCCCATCCACACAACTCCTCCTGCTCTCCCCTTCTCGTACCACGCAAGCTCTCCTCTCCCTCTCTGTCTTCCCATCCCCTTCCCTCTCCATTTCTGCCTTTACTATGCCTTGCTCAATCCTACTGTTAGCTTCGCTTCCTTTCCTCTCTTCCAATACTCCACTCCACTCTACACTTCTTCTCGCCTACACCATTCCCCGTGCGATTCTCCTCCCCCTCAAACTCAACTCCTCCTACTAACTCCCACCTGGAATTTTCCAAGATCTCGGGCTCCCCCTCTCCACAACCCTCTCTCATTTGTACCTTTCTCTCTCCTTCAATCTTCCTTTTCCCTTCGATTCTCTATTTCGATTGATTGATTGATTGTGGGGTTTAACGCGCCGACGCAACGCAGGCGATGAGGCGCGCCGTAGTGGAGGGCTCCGGATTAATTTTGACCACCTGGGGATCTTTATCGTGCGCCGAAATCTCGTACACACGGGCGTTTTTGCTTTTCGCCTCCATCAGAAAAGCGGCCGCCGCGGCCGGGAATCGAACCCGCGACCTCGTGCTCAGCAGCGCAACGCCTTAGCCACTGAGCAACCGCGGCGGGTTCGATTCTCTATTTCATCTACCTTTCCTCCCTTCATGTCTTTCTCCCTCTCTTCGCTTCCTCCTTTACTCCATTCCTCTTCCTTTCTCGTGCATGTTCTCCTCCCCCTCATCCAATCTTGCTCCCCTGCCTCCCTTTTCCTTTTTTATTTCTTTCCTCTCTCTATATTGTCTCCCTCCAATAACCCTTACCACCGCCATTTTCCTTCCTGTCTTTACTTCACTCCCTCGAATCCTCATTTTTTATCTTCATTTCGCCATTGTATTATCCTCCTCTCCCTCTCCCACCTCATCCGTTACACTTTTCTCACGTTAATTCCTCCCTTTCCTTCTCTCTCATTGTCCAAATCTTCCTGCTCTCTTTTGCGTTCCAGATACACGCCTCTTCCCCTGCCCTTCCCTATCCTGTAATAGAACTACCACCGATTCGCTTCCTTATCTCTCTTACCGCTCATAATCCGCCGCTACAATCGCCCTCTCCCCCTTCTAATTCATCCCTCCCGAAGCCTTCCCTTCTCGTCCACTTCCCGTTACTCTATTTTCCCATCGTTCTCCCCCCCCCCCCCCCCCTTCAACCTCCCCGACCTCAACTTCTAATGCTACCTTTTCTTTAATCCTCACTCTCCCCTCTTTCCGTCTCTCTTTTCAACACTCTCTCTCTTCTTTCCTTCGTCTTCCACTGCACCAGTACTACTCTCTGCTTCCTCTAATCTCGTTATCATCTCATTATACTTTCCCTCCCCATCTTCCTCAATATCCCCCCTCCGATCGCACTCTCTGTTCCCTTCACCGTTCTCTTCCGAGTCCACGCCTCCCCGTCCCCTTCCCCACACTCTTTCTCGCGCCCAAATCTACCTCTTTCTCTTCTGTTTCCTTTACTCTTTCTTGATATCTCTTCCCTGCTCACGTTTTCCACTGTACTCCACGTCTTCTCTCCAGCAGTGTTGTACACGTTCCTCTAAAATAGGAACGAAAGGTCGTTCCTCGTTCCTTCCCAATTTTGAAACGAGTTCCCGTTACAAGTTCCTTTATTGCGAAATGAACGCGTTGCAGTTCCACTTCGAAAATTGGAACGTGTCGTTACATTAACGTTACAATTAGGTTTTTAAATTAAAATATAGTGTCGGATAATCCTGGGGCGAAATTAAGCGAGAAGTTTAAAACTCACATCGAACTATGTATAATATACGAATATTAACACCGCCGGCAGCAGATTATCTGGAGATAAAAATAATCAAGAAAAAATCTCCTAAGCGAATTTTTTCAGGGAGCACCGGACAAACTCCAGGCGCCTCTAGGACATTTCGGTGCAGGATGTTTCGGTGCGAAAATATCTGTGTACGGACATATCGGTGTACGGGCGTTTCGGTGCGCGGACATTTCAGTGTACGGACTTTACGGTGCGCAAACTTTTTGGCGACCAAATTATCCGGTGCTTGCCTGTTTGCGACAGCCGTTATATTTTTATTTCCGCATAACGCTGGTTATGGACAACAATCTGCAGCAGTGAATTTATTTTTTTGATTGATGAAATGTTTAATCTTTGCCAGGTATTTTTAGAAATTCTACATTTATATATTTTTGTTTAATACCTATTCCTGGGGACACCTGTTACGCAGCCGATTAAATTCTTTAGCCCACGTTTTTTTTTTTTTTCATTTACGACAGGTTGTTAATTAATATTCGCTCTTTTTTAGCTAGGACAATTAACCGGTGTTTATGATGGTTCGACGCCTTCTTTGTATTTTTTTATATTACACACCCTCAAATTATATAAATTACATGCACACTCTCAATATCCAAAACGTAACAAACATTAGCTAGCCTCCCAGAAAGCAGAAAACCTTATGGAGGGTAATATGTAGCCTGGGCTGCCTTGCAAAAATGAATTTGCGAACACTGGTCTAGGAGATTGTCGTGGAGGAAGCCGCAGCTATGTTGATTAGCGCGCACGGGTTGTGCACACAAATTCCACCCAGCCTGTTCGGGAAAACCAAACTTCGTTTTTAGTTTACATGCCTACATTCACCACATTTTAATTCTAGCGCCTCTCCCCCCCCCCCCCCCCCCTTCTCCCCGCCTGCACGCTGGAATCTCGATCAGATTTCTTTTTGAGTCATATTATTTTCGGTTTCCCCTGAAAATCCCACAGCGGTGGCGGAGTTCACGGTCTCTGAAGCCTCACCGCAGTGATACAAGAAAAGCTTTACATTCACCATGGGCGCACGAAACCTCTATAATGTGACACAAAAAGCCACCCAAAAAGCCGCCGAGAACACAATGGCCCCTATCGTTTGCTGGCTACGCCCTTCCGCGCGTCGCGACCATGCCGATGGCGCTCCACTCCAGGAATCGCTCTTTCTTCGCATTCAGTCTCCCCGTTGGGAATTAACTCTTCAAGTCGAGCATATCATGGACCCCCAGGCATACATTGCTTTATACCATTATGAGGAGCAAAAAAAAAATGAATAGGCTAGTGTGACGAGAGCGGCAACAGTCGTCTTCAAGTCTTCGAAGTCCAGTTGACGCAATGGTGAACCACAAGTGACACCCCTCTCTCTACCAAGGGGGTTGGTAGCCGGCGGGGCTCAGCCTTCCCCTTCCCTAAGTAACGCCACCGTAAGTGCGGTCATTGGTTGGTTAGTTATAAGTAGAACCGACACCGAATGCAGCAAATACGAGATTGATTGAGAAAATAATTAAAACGGAATGCACACGCGCTTAATTTACCTCGTTTTTTTTTTTCGCGATGTTTTGCTGTGGGAAGGGGAGTAGGAGGAGGATGGACTAAAAGCAGCAGCGTCTTGCACCGTTGGGTGAAGTGAAAGCAAAGTGCTTCGGTAGCACTTAAAGTAGTGGGGTTGTTCACATGAATGTTAAAATAAAAAAAATGGTTTAACGGACGCAAATTAGCAACGTTATTTTTACACTCTACTACAGAAATTGGGTTTTACGTGGCAATGCTCCGCCAGGGTTTAGCGTTCGTTTCAACGCACGGCGGCGCAAGCACAAGTCTCCAACGTAATATCATATCAAATCACGAAATTATAATGTTAAAGCTAAAATGTTCAAAGAATGCCTGGGACATCCCGCGACTCAAAATGTCTGGGCCAAGACGTCGTGCACCAAAATGTCCGTGCACAGAAATTTCCGCACCGAAACGTCCCGCACTTAAATTTCCGACACCGCAATCTCCGGATCCCGAATTAGAGAATCTTTCCTCGCCAGGGACAAATTCTGTCGGCCAGACGCGCGTCCTGGCCTCCCCACGCAAACGATCTAAGGTTAAAAGCATTCTCGCGGCTACGCTATTCACCCGTGGAAGGCCGCGTAAGTTCAACCAGCATGAAAGCAAGCACAAGTTGCGGCCTGCTGCGTGGTTATTCTTCTGCCTTTGACCTTCGAGGAAGCCCTTACGGCTGAAGGGCGGGTAAATTGACCAGCTTATAGGAAGAGAAACGCAGTAGCGACCTGTGGATTTTTGTACTCGAGCCTTGTCATCAAAAACAGTAGGTGTCCTAGCAATGTAACGGCAGGAACGCCGTTCCTGCCGTTCCGTCAAAAACCTAACGAGTTACCGTTACAGTTCCACCGACCCTCAATGGAACGGTGGCGTTCCTCTGTTCCTCCGAAAAGGAACTAGTTCCAGGAACGCCGTTCCTTGTAACGCCGTTCCGTACAACACTGCGAGTCTCCAGTCACTTACCCACCGATGCCAAGCGGGCCAGTAACCAGCAAATGAGCAGGCTAACAAGTGGCATCTCTGGCTTATTCCTGTGACGGACAGATAGACTAAAACTTCGACTAAAAACTAAAACTTTGTCTAAACTGGAAGCAGACTCGGCTCTGCAGCTCAGTCGCCGTGTGCACGTGGCATTAGCGTAACCAGAAATATATTTCGGGAGTTGTTAGTATACGACACCTGAAAAATAATAAAAAAAATATCCCGGGCCACCTCCACTAACGTGAAACCTGGGGAGGGGCGAAACATGCTGTGTATAAGTGTATTCTTGGCGCCTTGGTGTTTTTGCCCATGGAGAAGAAACCATTGGGAGGTAGAGGCATACAGCTTTGCTGTAAGTCTCGTAT